>NW_022995372.1:5147044-5447044 GCF_004354385.1 Drosophila innubila | reverse complement strand
AAATTAAATTAAGATTAAATGATCGATAGTGTAAAAGAAAGCAAAATAACGAATACATCGATAGTTTTACATCGATACCTTTTTGCAAACTGCAGCACATTTAAAATTAGTTCATGCAAATTTGAAAATGCAATAACTTTGAAATTAATTAACATTATGATAAAAACATTCGAAATTAAAAAAATATATATGTAAATTTTAATGAAGGTTTTAAGCTCGTCAACTCAAGAGAGAAGTTAAAAATTTTATTGTAAAATAAAAATCATAATATCGGGAAAATACCAACAAAATTCTGCAAAAGCTTAACAAATTCTAACTTCAAAAACAAGAAAAATTTCAATTTAGTCAAATTTTCGAAGTTGCAACTGAATTTTTTTATTAAATTAGAAAAATTTGCCAGATCGGAAAATTCTGTAGGGTGGCAGCCCCAATTTAAAAGGACGCCGCGGGGCCGCAACATTTGTTTTGTGTGTTTTTTTCTAATTACATTTTTGTTATTTAATAAAGTGAGTAAACGTCTGCAATATTTGGAATTTTGAGTTGAAAAATAAGAACGATCGAGAATTGTGTATAAAATTATTTAACTTTATTATAAGTATATAAGTAAAGAAGCAATCGCCGTGAGGACGCAATATGTCTGGCTTGGAAAAATTTCAAGACAATCCGGCTTGGCGTCAAAAATTGCTCAATCATCTGCTTACGGATCGGTAAATACATGTGCACACTTATGTATGATGATGTAGCTCGATGTAGCAAATATGTTTTGGAATGATCCGCATGTCAAAATGTATGCCGAAAATCAATTTGTCATTTTGTGTAGTGTCAAATATACGCATGTACATTTGTATGTATGTATGTACATACATGTATAGATTATTTGTATATATAGAAAATACTTGGAAATTTGTTTGCATTTGTTTGAATTACTTTTGTGTGTTTGTAGTCCCCGACCTGCTGCAGTAAAACCCATCAGAGAATCAATGGAGCGACGTCATAGTTTGGATATTGTCTTGGACTTTCCAGCCCTCATGAAAGCCAGGAAAGCGGAGCTGGCGGAACAGCAAAAACGCGAGGAGGCCAAAACCAAATCGGCCATAAATGTAAACAATGATTCCGAAGACATGTTCAAGTGTGAAGAGGATGCAGATGAGAGTTTTGATGCCCTTGAAAAGATGTGCGATAAGACGGCCTCCGATCCCGATAATACTCTATTTCAATATCTTCACAGCGATGATAAAGATCATGTCTTGGCCTTGGCCAAGGAGCGCAGTGCTCGAGCGAATAAATGTAAGAGATTTTATAAATATAAATAAGGTTTAGTTTATATTGGTTTACTATCGGTCAAAAGTCAACTTTTTGCATACAAAACTTAGCTGTTACTTGAAATATCTCGGCAAATTTCACAGATTATGTTTATAGCAATGTCTTAAACATGCTAACCAAATTCTTTCAAGAGCGGACTACTATTTCTACTGAATATAATCACCATTCTCTTCTGCAGCCGATGACATGGAAATGGATGCACTGCGTCGCATTTTGGATGATGTAGGCTGCCAGGATGTGCTTGATAATGAGAGTCCACTCAAGGGTGTGGACTGCACACAGCTGGAGGACATTGAGGCGCCCTCTCGCCTCTGGGATAATGACTTTACCATCAGTGGCAACGATTCGGTGCGTCAATCTTTGGCAAAGACTTCGCCAGTAAAAATGGTTGGACTGTTGCGTCCCTCAACCATACTGGAGGCCAATGAGGCGGACCTGACGGGCTACTTATCCGATGGATCGTCTAACAACAACAGCAGCTTTCAAACCGCCGCCACTTTGAAGACAGCGCAGAGTTTTGATACGATTGCTTCCGGTTCAAGCTGCTACGAGACTGCAGCTAATAATTCATTTGCGAGCAGCACGAAGGAAGCTCCAACGTTGAACGTTGATGATTTGTTCTATGCGGCGATTGCCAAGGCCAAGCCACATGGCATGTCCAAGGGCGAAGAGGAGGAGCTGCTGATGGACTTGCACGAAACTTTACTTGATTTAGCCGCAAACAAACAAAACGACTCCATTTTAAGTGATGGCGCTGATAACACAATAATTGAACTATCCTCATCTGATGATGAGAATGAAGAGGTGGATATTAAACTGGAGGAAAATTCGATGAGTGAGGCAGTCATTGAAGAAAACAAAGAGAACAAATCCATGCATTTCAATGATACCATGGAGGAAATGGAGTATATGATGCAAAAAGGTCTTGAATATATGGCTGCAAAGGCAGCAAATTCAATTCCCAACACGCCAACAAAGCCATTGTCAGATACTAATACAGCAACTACAACAAACTCCAATCTGTCCAAGCAAAACACATTTGTGTTAACGCCCAAAAAGGTGGTATCATCACCAAAGCGTCAGGAAAGCAATAGCGGCAACAGAAAGCTGCCACAATCCGTCAGTTCATCGCGTTATGCCATCAACATGGATAAGCCAATAGAAAAATTCTTTAAGCAACCATCTGCTATACCGATGCGGCGCAATCTGAAGCCACAGAAAGATCAGTTTGCACACATTGTTAGTCCTATAAGAACATATACACATAAGTCGGGCACTGCTCCATTAATGAGCATGTTCCGACAGACCCCAAATATCAATGATGTCTTTAATAAACTGAGCATCAAGGAATTGGAGCAAGAGTCGAAACTCTGCCAATTAAAACGAGCTCAAGCCACGGGTCATTTCAATCCAACAAAGCTAAGCATTGATTGCATTGATCCCAATGCTCGTCTCCTTCCAAAGAAGGCGTACATTTCATCCGAATTGAAGCAGGTAAGTCCTTAAGTACTACTAATATGATCTGATCGGACAGTCATAGAAAATTTTCCATATTAGCTGTATATATAAGCTAGTCGTCATTCGCATTCTTCGTGCTGCTTTCGTCACTATCGCGAGCTGTCGTCCGCAGTGATCACCGACAGCAAATAGCAATTATTAAAGAAAATTTAATTATTAAAAAATTCACAGTGTGTCAATAAATATCTTTTAACAACGCAAATTCTTTTGAAAAATTAAAAAAAATGATTTATTTTTATTTAATTAGTCCAAAACAAAAAAACTAATTAATTTTGGTACTTGTGCAAGTACTCAACAAATAATGGTTGCTTTGGAATGTAACTTGATCTTTTTAGATACGTATTTAAGATTTCTGGTAAATTTAGGTTCAGTTCAAAAATATCTCTTAAAGTTTTAATTTTTTACAAACTTAAGAAATAAAAATCAAATTTAATTATTATTTATGGAGCTATTTAATAAAATATAAATATAATTACTTTTTTTTTCTAAATTATAATTTTGACGTTCCCTGAGTAATATTATCTTACAAATTAACCAAAATAATTTGATCTGCCTTTAACAGGTTGTTGATGAGCGAACTCCGTTGCCAATGCCCAATGTGCCGAAGATCCAAAAGTATTTAAACTCGGCTGTGGAGCCAACGGTCCTTCGTCACGATGGCAAAATGAAATTACCCGATCACAGCGGCAGGAGTGCACACTCCCATATTCCGCGTCGTCCCAATCAAAGTCTGGCCGATCTGTCGTTAGCCTCGGGCGACATCTCTTTGTACACAATTAAGGATGCTCAAAAATTTTAATTTAAATCGTTTAATTTTATAAGTTCTGCGTTGGGTTTGTATATCATTTTGTGAATCGCATACGACACAAATAACAAATAAAAAAATTACAAACACATATACAATAATTAATAACTAGTAAATGCCATCGATTACATTGTTATGCTTCACAAATTCTTAGACCTTTTTAGCCTGTGGTCCTTTCCAGGCTCGATTGACCTTCGATTCGGATGATCTACCCAATTCGCCGCATATGAATCTACCGACTTCAATCAATTTATTCAAGTCAACACCTGTATTAATGCCCATGCCATGCAGCATATAAACGACATCCTCAGTTGCCGCATTGCCAGAAGCACCGCGTGCATAGGGACAGCCTCCTAGTCCAGAAACAGAGGCATCCACAACACGTATACCATATTCGAGGGAAGTTAATATGTTGGACAGCGCCTGTCCATAGGTGTCATGACAGTGTACGGCAAGTTTCTGTGGGGGAACAGCACGCGTCACTTCATCCAACATCCTGCGCATGCTACCAGGCGTGCCAACACCGATCGTATCGCCCAGAGAGATCTCATAGCAGCCCATGTCGTTCAATGCCTCCACCACCTTGACCACTGCTTTTGGCGCCACAGCACCCTCATAAGGACAGCCCACCTAATAAACAATATAAATATCCATCAATAGAGTTATCAAACATTATTATACCCTTGGGAAGACCATCTTTATCAATAGTGTTTCTATTCAATCTAGACTCAGTTTTGTAGCTATCTTGATTAAACTCGGCACCGTCCGTATTGGATAATATAATATATTGGAATATATTCTTACGAACGATCGCTCAAAAAACAATCTTTAGTGGATAAAACTTTTATGTTTCTCGAGATATCTCAACCAATGTCTTATACATGCTGATCAAACTTGGTTAAGATCGGATTAATATATTCTATATCTTTCATAAGTACCAATCAATCTAAAATTGCAAAAATGATCTGCAAGGGTATAAATCTTCTGCTTGCCAAAGATAACTATTTTTGCTTAGATAATAAATCGTACCACAGTTGAGACGTAGCCTCGCACTCGAACTCCCTGCTCTTTGGCAGCTGCCAGAACGGGCTTAAAGCGTTCGATCGCTGCGGCCGCATCACAATTGACATTTTTAAGGGAAAAGGCATCGGAGGCGGCACCAAAAACCGCCACCTCTTCGGCACCCGCCTCCAGTGCGCTTTCGAACCCCTTCAGATTGGGTGTTAACACCGGATAGCTAATGCCTGGCACCCGGCGAATGCCGCGCAATACTTCCGAATTGTCACCCATTTGAGGAACCCATTTGGCACTAACAAAGCTGGTGGCTTCAATTGTCTGTAGACCAGTTGCGGACAGGCGATCAATTAACTCGATTTTAATTGCAGCCGGCAACAGTTTTGGCTCGTTTTGTAAACCATCTCGGGGTCCAACTTCCACAATGCGCACCTGATCCCGAGACACCTGAGACATTAATCTCGATGTACTGCCCTAAAATTGTTCAAATTTCTCATTATGATTGATCGCTGCCTTGTTAGACAAAGACTTACATTGGCTGTGCATCGAAATATAGGATGGGATTTAAGAGCCAAGTATCTTGGGATCAACATTATAAGTTTATTTTCTGTTACGTGAAGTGCTTCTTCTTCTTAAGCAATACCAACAGCTGTTTCTTATCAGACCGATCTGGAGTGGGGTATATTAGAGTTTTAGCTCACTTTAGGGAATTAGTTCAATAGTTCCCAAACGAACGAAAATTTTAAAATGCAATAACTTTGAAATTAATTAACATTTTGATGAAAATTAAAAAAAATATATATATAAATATTAATGAAGGTTTGAAGCTCGTCAACTCAAGGGGAGAGAAGTTAAAAATTTTATTGTAAAAAAAATATCGTAAAATCGAGAAAATTCCAGCAAAAACCCTGCAAAAATTTAAAAAATTCTAGCTTCAAAAATTAAAAAGTTTCAATTTAGTCAAATTTTCAAAGTTGCAACTGAATTTTTTTTTATTAAATTAGAACAAGTTGCCAGTTCGGGAAATTCTTTAGGGTGGCAGCCCTACAGTAGAGCATACTGGCGCACACAACACGACGCACTTACAATTACAATATAAATTATTATATTATTAAATAACAAGGATTTGGACAGGAAATGCATCGAGCAAGAGCTGCACCTGTGTCCACGCCTTCCTACTCAAATTTGGTAACTGCATATATATATACAGATATTAACATATATAACATACGCTCCCAACGATGTATTTTTTGTACCCGCATATTTTATACAAAGACCATAGTCTTGCATTGTATGTGTGGGTGTGAGCGTATCTATGTATATTTATTCTTTGTTTTGGAATACGTTTCAGGTTGGCTTTATTTTCATCTTTAATCTAATTGTTGGAACAGGAGCGCTAACACTTCCTGGCGTATTTGCTAGGGCAGGATGGGCTTTAAGTCTTGTAGTAATATTATTGCTAGCAATCATCAGCTATATGACAGTTACCTTTGTTATCGAAGCTATGGCCTGTGCGAATGCAATTAAAAATTGGCAAAATCTACAAGTTTTACGGCGCAGTCGAAATTCACATTCTGAAAATGAGAATGATCAAGAGAATGAAGAACTTGAAACGGTTCCACTAATGAATTCAAGTACGGAGTTTCAATACTATCAATTGACTCATAAATTCGAATTAGGTGAAATGGCCACATTATTTTTTAATGACTTTGGACGTATACTTTTCTACATGTGCTTCATTATTTACCTGTATGGAAACTTGAGTATATATTCTGCAGCTGTTTCCAGAAGTTTGCGTGATGTTATATGGTAAGAACACAAATCAAATAATTTTCCAAAAAAATTTTAATAATACGTTTTCAATGCTCGAGAAATCTGATTTTACTATCACTAATGTTTTTTAATGATAATGAAATAGTAATTATAATGCTAAAACGTTTGCATATTATTCCCCTGCAGTGAACATGATCATTCAAATAGTTCTGACATCTCGATTTTGGAATCGAAATCTTTGTACGGAGCTGGCAATTTCAAATCGAATGAAACCACGGCATGCTGGAAGGATCGTGAAATTACGCGGTTAAGCATGTACAGATTAATATTAATAGGATTTATCTCAATATTTGGACCTCTCGTACTATTTGGAATTCAGAAAACAAAATATTTGCAAATGCTAACTGCTGCCTTTCGTTGGATGGGTGAGTAATTTGCCTTCAACTAATTATTTACATTTCGTAATAATTCTATTTTTTACATATTTCAGCATTTACGTTTATGATTTGTATTTCGATAAAGTTACTTATAACTGATGGAGCTAAAGGTCATCCTGTTCCCATAAATATTTACGGAGTTCCACCATTATTTGGTGCTTGTGTTTATTCATTTATGTGTCACCATTCTTTGCCTGGTTTATTGGCACCCCTCAGAAATAAGTCAAAGGTGTCTCAAATTCTTTCATATGATTACATTCTCATTTGTATGTTTTACATTGTTTTAGCCATGACTGGAATTTTTGCCTTTAAGCACGTCGAAGATCTTTATACACTCAATTTTCTACCATATCAAGTTGAATCCAAAGACTTTTTATCAGGTTTATATATTGGCATTGATTACTTTCTGTCATTATTCCCAGTATTTACATTATCCACTAGTTTTCCAGTTATCGCTTTGACGCTGAAAAATAACCTTCAAATCCTGTTTTTGGATATGTCTCAATATGAATCGTATAATAAGTTTATACGCTTAATATTATTCCCACTAATGACAATTCTACCATCGTTTTGCGTGGCGTATATAACCGATAGCCTTTCTACCCTGGTGGCATTTACAGGAAGCTATGCGGGTGCTGGTATACAATATGTAATACCCGTATTTTTACTATATTTCTCAAGACGTACGTGTACGGAGCTTCTTGGAAGTGGTATCACTAATCATTTTCAAAGTCCGTTCAAGTCGAATGCTTGGCTTGCATTAGTTTTAATTTGGTCTGTCATTTGCGTGATTTTTGTATCTATTAATTTATTCTTTTAAATATTATTACAGCCACTAAAAGTTAAGCCAAATTGTTACCCAAGTGTTTATATCGGCTGTGAAATAATATTTAACCTTTAAACAATAAATACTTCAGATTAAAAATAATACGTTACTGTAAAAATATAATGTCGAATTTAGCCTGAACTTAAATACAATTGTATGTTACTGTTTAATCAATTAAATAGTTTGTTATTAGGTTGTGATCATGACAACTTTTTTATATTATTGGTGATTATGACTGCGAAATATGACAAGTATTATTAGAATTTATTAATTCATTAAAAATATATATTCAAATTCTTTTATAATAAATCTGTATATTCAAATTTCAAATAAATTGTTATCGATAAATGTGACATATGTATATACAATTCTCGATCGTTCTTATTTTTCAACTCAAAATTCCAAATAACAAAAATGTATTTAAAATAAAAGCGGGCTCGCTTTGTTCAAATGCAGTCATTGGGGCTGCCACCGTACAGAATTTCCGGATCTGGCAGCTTGCTCTAATTTAATAATAAAAAAAATTTCGCTGCAACTTTGAAAATTTGACTAAATTGAAATTTTTCTTATTTTTGAAGCTAGAATTTTTTAAATTTTTGCAGAATTTTTGTTGCAATTTTCTCGATTTTATGATATTTTTTTTACAATAAAATTTTTAACTTCTCTACTTTTGGGTTGACGAGCTTCAAATCTTCATTTAAAGTTATATTTATTTTTTTTCGAGTTTCGAATTTTAAATTAACATCAAAATGTTAATTGATTTCAAAGTTATTGCATTTTAAAATTTGCATCAACTAAAATTTAAAATTTCTTCAGTTGGATAATCGATAACAATATCGACGACTATCGAGAATATATATGCTTTGTTTAGTACTCACCACTAATTGCCACTCACAACAGACGCGTACACAAATGGAACAAAACGACAACAAACAAAATAAAAAAGAAGTAAAAAGCATAAAAGATGAATGCGAGGAGGACAACGACGATGATGAAGTGTTTCACTTTGAATCGGAGCACTTGGCGCTGCGTGGAAACCAAAGCTATACCAATTTACTGCGTACAATAGCCATGCTGCAGGCACAGAGAATTCGGGTACATCAACAAATCGATGATCTGGAGAAGATGCGAGATTTGTACCTCGCCAATCCTCAACTATTGTTAGAGAAGTTGGCCAACAATGAGCCTTTAATTGCGCCCAATTATATGAGTGTTGTGAGCTTGCCCGAGTTACCCTGCTTAACAGTACCTGAAGATGTCAAAATGGATGCAACGAAAGCAAATCAATCAACACTTGAACCAGACAAGGACAATAAAAATGGCAAGGCAAAGACATTTTTGTGGACGAACGAAGAGCAACGTCGACTGGAGCAGTTGCTCATCGAGTATCCGCCAGAGGAGGTGGAAATGCGACGCTTTGGAAAAATTGCCAAAGCGCTGGGAAATCGAACGGCTCAACAGGTTTTCAGTCGTGTTCAAAAGTACTTTCAGAAACTCCATGATGCCGGACTGCCAGTTCCAGGTCGTCTTCCCAAATATCGACGAGCGGGAGGTGTTTCCCTGCGTAAATTCAATGTACGCCGTTCCACATTCTTTCCGCAACAGAATATCGAATTTCACATGCCTGAGGATGATTACATATTCGATGATCTAACGCCAGTGGCACCGCCACCTCCACCGCCTCCAATTAAGGTCGAATTGAAGCAGGAACCCGATGCTGTTGACACAGACGAACGGCGCAAAAAGCTATTGCAGTTGAAAATCTTAACAGCGGTACAGGAGGAAAAGTTAAAAATCGAGGATGGTTATAGTCCCGATCCTCTGGCCCCCAGATGCGCTGAGTGTGAGGAGTCTGCGGTGACAAGGGATCGCTGGCGTTGCAATAGTTGCTATTGTTTCATTAGTTTATGCGGTGATTGCCTGGCAGATCAATTAATTACAGAACGATTTGAGCATATGACACATGATGTAGTTATAGATCAAGAATCATGACACTGATCAGCCATTATAAATATGAATATATACAACTATTTTAAATTTAATTTTTATTAAAATACACTCTGATCTACAAAATGTATTAGATTTAATGAACTACTCCGATGTAAGATATCATAAAGAATACCCGTAAGGTGACAGTGACTGACAAACACAAATGGGCCAGCATCTATGCATACGAGCTACTTCACCATAAGGACAAGGGTGGTTATAACATCGAATATCATCTTAAATCAGAGGATTTAATTATTTATATAATCCATGAATGTGATCAAAAACTTACCGCCTTGATATGCAAAAGCAAAGCTCATCAAAAAGCAAATCAACATCAGTAGAGCAATATAATTCATCATTGGAAAAGTTACGATGTGATGAACTGAAATTGAATCGAATGAGGAGCGCTTTATATAAAAGAAATCAACTCGCTTATCGGGATAACAATAAGTTTGTGATGAGTCTTGGAAAAACCAGAAGCTGGGAGAGTTTTAAGATTATAGTACTTTAAATTTCCTAGAAGTAAAGTTAAGTTCGCTTAGATAGATCTGTTGAATGTATTTCCTATTTATTTTTAAAACCGCTGTAAGATGTGTTAAAAAAAATAATAATATTTATTTGAATTTATACCCAATCTGACATAGTCAAGATTTAAAGATCAGTAAACTTAGGAGCTTCACAAATAGAAAATGATCAGTTTATAACAAAAATATTTGGCGTAATCTACACGTATTTTTAACAAGAATAATTAAAAACTAAATAAAAAATTTAACTAAATGACTCGAACGGCTTTAATCATTTAAATTTTTGCCCTCCCACTTACACACCCTTGTCACTCGGACCAGGGGAGCTACCAAGTCTTTTTTTTAGTAACAACTATACCTTTTAAAAATCATTTAAGTTGAAAATTCGTGATACTTTAGGCATTAACGTCGACTGCCGACCGCAGTGATTTATTTTTTATATTTATTATACCAATTACAATTTCCGAGTATCCCAGCAGCTGCATCTGCCCCATTTTTCATCGTAGCCAAAGCGTTGTTCCGGGCCACATGTATACTTTTCGCATATGGGTAACACTGAAAAACAAAGTTTTTAATATTTATATATATGATACTGATGGGCGATAGTGAATATATTTACCGTTATTTGCAAAAGCAAAGCTCATCACAGAGCAGATAAACATCAGAAAAATAATATAATTCATCTTTGGAAATGTTGCGTCGTTATGAACTGAGATTGAATGGAATTGGAATGAGGAGCGCTTTATATAGAAAGAAATCAGGTCGCTTATCAGCTTAAAAATACATTGATCATGAGTCTAAAAAATAACAAAGGGGCTCCGGCTACAGTCGAGCACGCTCGACAGTAGGATACCCTGAGCCCATGTACTCTTTTAAAAAAGTTGATTTTCGACCAATTGTTCCTATGGCAATTATATGATACATGGAACCAAATTAAGCCAAATTTGGTCAGAATGTGAAAAACCCAACTTAAATGCATGTTCTAGCAGTTTGGATAAGATATCTCAAAAAACAAAAAACTTTTTCATACTAAGATAATTTTTGATTGAGCGTCTCTACTGCAGCTACATGATATAGTGGACCGATTTTAACTAAACTTGGTCAGGATGTATAATACCAGCCCAGATGCATATTCTATCAGTTTGGTTCTTATATCTTAACAAATAAAAAACTTTTCCATACTAAAACTTAATTTTCGATGTAACGTTGCTATGGCAGCTATATGATATAGTGGTCCGATCCAAAAATAAAAACAAACTTGATCTGCCTATGGTATTGAGGAACCTACATACCAAGCTTAAAGTCTCTAGCTCTTATGGTCTCTGAAATCGACGCGTGCAAACAGACGGACATGGCTCAATCGACTCGGCTGTTGATCCTGATCAGGAATATTTAAACACATTATACCCTTTTTTGCCCATTTTTAATTGAAAAATTGGGGAAATAATAATAACATTTACATGGGTCGATCCAAATGTGCGATCGTCGTCTACGTGATCTTCAATCGAGAACGCATTGCGTATTTTTTTTATTATTGAGGAAGATTGCTTGTGCTTGGCACATGGGAATTTATTCAAAAAAAAAAAAAAAACCAATAACAAATAAATTGACTAATTAATTTTTTGGTAAATAGTTTTGAATAAGTTAATTTCAAAATATGTATAAATTTATAGTAGTCATTTTGCCTGTTTAATATTAAATTTTTATTGAATACGTAATATAAATTTTTCTTGAATAAAGTGCAAGTCTGCAGCCAGAAAGGAAACATTTATTTGATTTAAAGAATCATACAAGCATGCATATTTACATAAATATAGATTTTATTATTTATTTTTGTATTAACTTAATGTACATAAACTCAAATCCCGCAGAGATAATTAATTAGTTGATTGAACTAGTGGAAATAGCAAATGTTCACCTATGTACACACATCTGTATATAGCACTATGTATATTATTGTATACAACTGGAATTCTCAAGAACGATTTAGATAACATACTTCTTTTATAAAACCTACAGCCTGATCCGGAGCTAATTCTTTGGTTATGTGCATGGAGCAAAACCAAGATTTGTCACTCAGCTCTTGACACGTGCCGCACTGCGTTTGCCCTCGATCCATTTTTCAATCTCTGTCTTGAGAGCCTCATTTGATTTGACCTTGTCCATGGTAAGGGGTTCGCGATTAAAGGGATCCGTCTGATCGCTCAGCAGGTGACGTTGAATCGTTGAGCGATCCACAGTGACATTTGAGCTGGGCAACACAACCGGATCGGTCATCAGTGTGGATATTATCGGATCCAAATACTCCTCTGGTGCATCAGCGAGTAGCTCTTGCTCCTCCTTGTAATCGTCACACATTTTCCGCACCTTGGATGCAAACTCTGCCATGTCACCAATCAATTGACCGCCTCCAATGCGTATCAATATATTTTCCGCATAGCCAAACAATTGATCGCTATAGGAGCGTCCATCCTGGGAGACAGCCAGACAGAAGCTATTGTCAGTGCTTAGATTTATATAGATATGGGCAATCTCTAGCACCGTCTGTGCGGGATCAAACTCAAACTCCTTCTTGTCCTTCACCTTGAAGCGCTCACGTTGTGGTCCAACCAAGTGCAGTAAGAAATAGTTCAACATGGCAGCTATGCGATCCACCATGCTGTTGTGACAGAAGATACTCTTGATTTCGGTTGTCAGCAGTTTCAGTAAGTTGATTGTGTCGCGTCCCAGGATATTGTCGAAGCGTGCCAACATGCCCAGATGATGTAGATTCGTTGTCTGTTGCTGTCGCTCCGTATGCGATAGATTATTCCATTCGCCATTGTCTTGTGCCCGCTGCAGCTGCTTGATTTGCTCCAGATTCGAAAGTGATTCGTCCAACAGAAAAATGGCATCGTTAATCAGTAGATTAATGAAGCGTAAGAAAAGCGGTGGCTCAATGGCTTCCATATTGCTCTCGGCCTCACTGGCCAGCTGCCTAAAACAATTGATATGCTCCTGTTTCGTCCAGAGGAACTCCATGATCGCGTACATGGGACGACGATAGTTAAACTTCTGCTCAAACTGCACCGACTGTCCAGTCATCTCAATGCTGACAAAGACATTGAGCAGACTGCGCACCACTTGCAATCGATCCGTGTGGCTGTCAAAGACATGAGTGCTAAATGCCTTGCGATTGCTCCCAGAGATTTGTGTGGGCAGCAGAAACTCCAAGGCATCTGCCAATTTCGCACGCAAATGGGGATTCTTTACCAAATCGGAGCTGCCCATAAATAGCAGTATCATCTTGAAGAGTGCATCATGGGAGCTTGTATACAATTGTATAAATTGATCGCCACCAAAATTGCGACAGAAATTTAAATAGGCCGCAATATTATCTATAATATTCTCCGGCACCGATTTCATATAGGGCGCCACAAACGGCGGTGTATCGGACAACAGTTCCAGATTGCGCAGTATCTGTGGTGCAAAGTCCATTTTGTCCAATGCCGCCTCGTAGCTCTCGCGCGGCATCATCGCAATCTCCGTTAACCAAATGGCCGAAGCCTCAAAGAACTTTAATATGGCCGTATCGTTCTCTGGCTCGCCTAAGCCATTGCGTATACACAACACCTGCTGCATCTGATCCTGGAGCATGCGCAACAGATTCTTGGTAAGATCATTGTTGGGATCTCTGGTGGCCACCTCATGATAGGCGTTCCGTGTATTTTGCAGCTCACGCATCATGCGTGTAAGACGCTCAATGCACGCCCGATTCCCCAGCTCGAATGCCTTGTGTGCCAAATAGAAGATCTCCGTGATGAAATTGTACTTGGCTGCGGTCAAACGTTGTTCCCCCTCCTCACTGGGCAGCAGACATGTTTCCTCGAATGCCTTCAGCATGCTCACGCCCTTTGTTTGACGCTCCTCGGCGTCGGCAACAGCACAGTAAGTGGGATCCACTAAGAGCACCTGGAGTGTAAGAGAGCTAATTAGTAATATTTACTAAGATATCTGTTGTGATCCTTGATTAACCTTCATGGAGGGCGCACAGAGTGGCGCACATAGACGCATGAGAACAGCACTTAGACTGGTCATAAAGGCATCACTTGCCGTGCTGTGGACAGTTTGCTCGAGATTAATGTTAATGGTGCTCCACAAATGACCACGCGCCACATTTGCATCCAGACAGTTGGAAATCCACTGAAGCATCTTCTTTTTAGTGGCCGGCGACTGCACCAGCAACTGTTTGATCAACATAAACAATGCGGTCTGATGATGAGCCAACAGTTGCCAAAGATTTGTATCCGTTTGCTGGGACACCAGCGATACTTCGCGAAAGAATTCGTAAGGTGCCGTCTGAGTTTTGGGCATAATCGACAAGCACAGCAATTGTCCAAAGAGCGTGTCCATGTAATCACCACCTAAAGAGAGTAGATAAATTAATATATCTATTGTTTTTAATGATCAAATCCAACCTTTTGCCTTGGGATTGGGCGTTGTGTAATCTATGAGCAGTTCGCCTAAAATTCCAGCGCGTTTCTCACGCACAAAATAGCCGAGTATCCAAAAAATGTTCTTCCTAATGCTGATTAGATTATCCTTAACCAGTTGCTTCTGCAGGTCACTTAGCATGGGATAAAAGATGGCCTTCAGAGCGCCCAATGCCTCGAGGGGCTCATCCTCCTCGAGCACTTTGCATGCCACACGCACCAAAAACTCCTGTGTGCTGGTATCATGCTCATCCGATTGATCCAACAGCTCCAGCCACTGGGAGCAGAAGGTTTGTGGAGCAAAGAGATCAGGCTGACGCATGCAGGTGCTTGCATTATTCAGAATCAGCTCGATTATTAGATCACAGTGTTTCTTGTCCCTCGCATTCGAGTCGCGCTGTATGCGCTCGCACCTGGTAAATGCTCCATGCAGATAAGTCATTGCACGCCTCTCCAGTGCTTCCTCCTCCTCTTGACTATGGCGATTGCTTTCACCTGCAGCTGGCATCAAGTACTTTGTGGTCTCGGTCAGCATGAGGCGCTCGAATAGTGCATGCGCCAGCAAATCTTCGCCAAGCGTGTCCTCCGCACTGTTGTCGGCCACAACAACATCGGCCAGACACAGTACTGGAATCTTACGATTGTTGTTTACAACATCTTTGCTTAGTGTAAAGAGCAAAATTGATTCAATCAGCTGCTTGGAAACGCCATCGGCTTGGGAGCCCGTCTGTAGCAGAGCTGCAAATGGATTTTCGGTCTCTTCAACGCTGCTCATTGTTGCCACCTGAATTGTTGAGTTCAAATAATAATGTTTAAAATTATTAATTTACACAAAAACAATACTTTTATTTTTTTAGGCTACCTGTCACTTGTCTCTAAACGTTGCCACCTGGCACAAATGTGCCATCCTGTTAAGTTTTTCGTTCTGGCAATATGTACCATTTTGGGTAAAATGTCAAAATTGCTAACTTAAAATTTTTTTTTAATTCTCTGCATTTTTAAATATTTTATTTTGAATTAAATTTGTAACTTCTCTTCCTTGGGATGAAAAGCTTCAAACCTGTTGTAAAATATTAACCTTTATTTTATGTAATTTCGAATTTTTTATTTTTTTTTAAATTATTAATTTTATCCAAAGTTATTGCATTTGGAAATTTTAATTACCTAAAATTTAAAATTTCATGCTGTTTCATTAAAAAGATTGGCAGCACTGAACAAAACAAATGTTGCTTAGCTAAATTTAGCTATTAGACAAAAGGTGGCGCTTTTGGGTGAACTATTTTTACCAAACGAACGAAAATTTAAATTTTAGTTCATGAGAATTTTAAAATGCAATAACTTTGAAATTAATTAAAAATCGAAATTCAAAGAAAAAATATATATAAATTTTAATATAGGTTTAAAGCTCGTCAACTCAAGGGGAGGAAGTTAAAAATTTTATTGTTTTAAAAAAAAATATATATCATAAAGTCGAGAAAATTCCAATAAAAATTCTGGAAAAATTAAAAAAATTCTAACTTCAAAAATAAGGAAAATTTCAATTTAGTCAAATTTTTGAGGCTGCAACTGAATTTTTTTTTTTAAATTAGAATAAGCTGCCAGATCGGGAAATTCTTTAGGGTGGCAGCCCCAATTTAAAAGGACGCCACGCCGCGAGAACTAACGGTGCTTTTTGAACAGAACAGAAAGAACAGAAACGATTTCGGAAAAATTTTTAACAATTGAGAACAATTCGACTTTTCTTAAGATGACCGACGAAACAAAAAAGATCCCTTACATTTTAAATGGAGGTATATTTAAAATCAAAAAGCGAAAGGGCGACCGTGAAAGTCGTGGGATGCGTTTATTGTCCATCACAGCACCGTCTTCGCGGCAATCTGGCAAATGGCACAGGCAATTTCAACCAGCACATCACCCCACTCCCAAGTGTATGTACACTTTCCAGTTAAGATGAAATAAATTAATTATTAAATGTTTATTCAACTTTGGCAGCGACGTCATCCATTTTTGATAGACAAACAAAGTAATGGAAATGAAAAAGGACAAGAAAGAGAAAGTCGCGGCAGCGAAGATTGCCAAACGTAGACGCAAGCTAAGTTTCGATGATGATAAGTCGCAGGAGTCTGACGGGGAAGAATCTGAAACCTTAACCTTATATACCATGGATTTACCTATCATCTCTAATAGAAATACGAATATGGTTACTATTGTTTGGGACATTTGAGAGCATGAAAACTAAAGAATTTTCCAGAATTTTTGCTGAATTTCTGTTAGAATTTTATCGAATTTCGTATTTTTTATGTAGAATATATTCATATATATAAATAAACTGATAAATTTTGTTAAACATTTAGATTATTGTTTAATATTGTCAAAAGAACTTAATGTAAATTCACATTTAAAATGCGCGTCGGAACTATTTTATGAGCCAGAACCGGCGCTGATCAAGTTGTGCAGAATAAGATCGATTAAAGGACAAGGTGATAACCATTGTTATAGTTTGGGACAATCGAGAGCATGACAAACTAAAAGGTTTAAATTGACGGAACGAAAAATCAAGTGATTCAAATTCAAGAAGCCTTGATCGAATCTTGGTTCGATTATAAACAAAACCGCTCTTTTCCTTATTTTTCTTGCCTTTTTTTAGGTAAAATTATTTATTAAATTGGTTGCAATTTTAATCAATAAAAATTTTTCGGTCTCTGAAGAAGCAGAACAATTAAATATATCAGCAATTAATAAATCATATTTTTTGACATAGTAAAATTATCAACTCATTTCCTCAATTATATTAAATTTGGTGTAATGCACTCGATTAACCCACACTTATCAGTACATATTTCTTTAACTTAAATTATTGTTAATTGAATTTAAATAAATTAAGCAAGCAAGTAAATTCCTCGAATCAGCTTGTAACAATTACTTAATTAAGTACGACCAAGCCAGTTTAGAATGAAAAGTGGGACAAATCGGCAACCAATGTCGTCAATATTTAAAGCAGCCGCGTGCACCTAAAAATGTTGTAAGAACGTACTAAATAACTACTGTCTATGTCTGTATGTCTCAGCTAAATCCAAAGCCAATTAAAACAATCAATCGTATACAAAAAATAAAATAAAAATAAATCACCAACAGCCAAGTAGCTACCGGCGCCTGGTACCCAGTCTTAAGTATACAATTTTCTTTAATTCTCCCCTGTTGATAAAGAGACTTCGTGTATTCGGCTTCTGATCAACATCAACATTAGGAATAACGATTCAAGTTCGTTGATTTGCACATTTTTCGTATCAGTCGGTGCTGCATTTTCAAACGGTAAACACGCCCAACTGCCGTTGGTAAAAATTTAACGAATAAAAATAACAACTGAAGCGTTTACTTAACATGCGTGTGTGTTTGTATGTGCGTGTGTATACACTAGTGGAAAGTCTAATTATTGGTTTTCAATTACGGCTAATACAAACAGACCGCTTGGAATAAAGGCGATTATCGATAAGCCACATATTGTGGCCTAACAAAAAGTGCAAAAAGTCAATAGATTACTACAGCACAGGCTCACATTTTAGAACCATTCGAGTTTTTGTTTAATTTAGGGAATAATATCGAAACCGGTAACTTCGGATAGCCGTTTAATTTTTAGTACCGTAAATGAAATACATTATTTTTGAAGAACCGAAAACCGAAACGCTTATACAATTACGGTTTTGGTAAATTTTTCCAAAAAATATTTTTAAACACTTTTATGTTTTTAAACACTTTTTTTGAGTATATCATTTTACTTTTAATTCAATTAGGATTTTAAAGATTTTTCTAGTAAACAATTTATCCAAAGCCTGACGATTTTCAAACATTGATAACATTATCAAATCTCAACCGATTCAAGTCGAGTGTCATTTTGATCATGTCTTAATATCTTTTTCATTCTGCATTATATATTATTAAATTTGTTCAAAAAATGTTTTCCACTAGATCTAGATTATTGATTGGTTCCCTTTGGAATTTTTAACTTTTCACTTATTACCAACTCCTCAATCGTAACCAGCATAAAATAACACTTTAAACTTGATATTGAACCTTTCATTTTCTTGTTAGGATTTATGCCAAACTGAAAATATTATTTTACTTGAAAAGTTGCTAGGTCAAAGGCTCGATCGACTTTGAACCTTTATAGTTTTGCCATTACTAATTGATTCACAAGCGGAACGCCATTTTGATCATGTTTAATCCTCTTAACCTAAATTCTACGTTTAAATTTTCGCAATGGCTCTCCCCTTGTTTTTGTTTTTTCGAAAATTCAAGATTTTAAATCACAAGATTAAACTTTTAGTCAACTTATAGCCATAATTAGTATAAGACAACATATTTGTATAATATAACTGCTCATAAATTTTTTGCAAATATATTTGTTGTACCGGTACCTACAGGTACTGATACCGGAACGGCAAGGATATGCCCGAACCTTTTACCGAAATGGTTGTTTTGGTTTGGTTTCCCTATTAAAAATTTATTTAAGTCAAGCGATAAGTTTCTAAGAAGTTTCTGTTGTTCAAGTTTGCGTATACTTAATATTACTGTAATTTATTTAATAATTAAACTTTTTATACCTAATATACCTACTCAGCTTGTATATATAATGTTGTGGTAAAATTTTTGTCATTAATTTAAAGAATGACTAAATAAAACAAAATGTAAAAGTACTTGGCGTACTTAATATAATATTATAGTTATACTTTTCAGATCTGTAGCAATGAGCCTAGTTCACATACGCCCGTTGAAACCAGTCCTCCAAGCGATTGCCATTGAGGAGTTGAATGAGGTGCCGCATCGTGTCCCAGATGATATTGAAGCTCTGCGAGATTGGGTATTGAAGCAACCACATCTGAGAGCCTGCACAGATGATCAGTTTCTCTTGGCCTTCTTGCGGGGCACCAAGTTCAGTTTGGAGCGTGCGAAACAGAAGTTCGATAGATTCTACACGTTGCAGGCATCCATTCCCGAGGTTTTCAACGAGCAGAGATTGACAACGGATCCTTTGGTTCTAGATATTATACGTTCCGGGTAAAAAGAGATTTAAGGGGCGAGTTTGTTTTCTAATTAAGAAATATTCTTTATTTCGTTAAGGATTCTCCTTCGGATACCACAAGATGAGAATGATGCTAGTCCCTGTGTGTCCATCATTCGCGCCGGCTCATACGATACGAGTAAATTTAAATTTCAGGATATCATCCGTGCTGGCTCCATGTTTGGGGAGATCATGATGTTTGAGGATGACAATGCCACGGTTTCCGGCTACATTGAGGTAATGGACATGAAAGGCATCACGGGCACACATCTCTTCGCCCTGCGGCCTGAACTGTTGCGCAAGTTCTCCGACTATGCGGATGAGGCAATGCCCACGAGACAGAAGGGTATCCACTTTATCAATGTGCCTCCTGCTTTTGAGGCGGGCTTCAACACATTGCGCTCTTTCTTTCCCGCCAAGATCAAGAATCGAGTAAGATTTTCAAGTCCCAATAAGAATATCGACAAATTCTTTACAAAGAGTCACAAAATTTCAATGCCAAAATAAGGAATTTTATTGTTGCGAAAATTTAATTGGGAAAAAAATTGGTAATTCAAAAAAAGTAAACTTGGATTTATCAAAACTCGCTCGGAAATCTAAAAATGTTTATTAAAACTTGCACGATTTCGTCTTTTGATCGTTTTTCTAATACTATTTAATATTTTCCTTAAGTTCTAGAAAGTCTCTTTCATACAAAGCAGCAAGGAGTGTCTAAATAAATCTTGTTTATAAATCGAATAAACCCTTTATCGGTTTCTTTGTTATTGAAAATGTGTATTCCTTTTCAAAAGAAAATTCAAAATCAAACCTAATATTGAATGAAAAGTTTCACAATTCTATTATTTTGTCTTCTTTATCCTTATTTTTGTTGTATTAAAACTTAATTTGTTATGTTGATGCAATTTTTGAAAAATATTCGAAAATCGTTTTAGGTAACATAGTTATTCTCTTTTACTTTTTCTTTTATCTTTTCACATTTCAGATTTCCGTTTCCTCCGATCCGGATGCCATTTTCAATATTGTGCCACGGGATTTTTTGCCCTTGGAATATGGTGGCACTTATGGCATTATGGAGGATATCAGCCGTTCCATGGAGATCAAACTCTCCACGTATGAGTCATACTTCCTGGCTTCCCAGCACTTTGGAGCTGATGAAAAGCTGCGAGACTTTAGCAGGCCTCTACAAGATAAACGATCCTCTTTTGGCGCTGTTGGTTCATTCCGAAAACTGGAAATCGATTGACAACAACGTGAAGGAGTTCATTATTGAATTAACAACAATACTACAGACAATTAGCTTTATTAGTACACTCAACACATAGATTTAAGTATCCGATAATGTTTCAATTCCTATCTAATCGTATGAACATAAATGGGTCTCATATGATATAATAGTCCAGTCTTAAAACAAACACCATACACAAATATATAATGTCAATTTGTAAAACTTTCCAAATAGAAATATTTTGAGACACTTTCAACAATGCTATTTGTATTGTGAGGCCAAGGATAAGGTCAAAGATTCCAATATTGTTGTTGCTATTTAAATTATTTAATCTACACCTCAGTCGCAGATAAAAGTTCAATAATTTCGGTAATTCTTAAGTACAATAGCTGAAAGCGGATTTGAAAGCTGACCTGACGTTTGAACTTTCAATTAAAAAGTAGCTGCAGTTGATTTGGTGTTTGTTGAATGTTTTGGTTTTATTTTAGTTTATCCATTGATATATCATTTACCATTGAGCCATTAAACTGTTGGATATTTTAAAACTAAACATGCCTCAACAACATATAGTTCTAATTTTTGTTGTTTTGTTTTTTTGGGAGTTTAGTATGTGGTATCGCTCTTAGTCGTAGTTAATCCGATGATCATTAATAAATATACATAGATTTGAACTAGTTTTGAGTTTCTGCAACTGCACGTACATAATCTGGCTGGATTCGTCGATTGGAATCCATCTTTGTGAAGTACATGTTGCCGCAATTTTATACTTCGTTAATGGGTCGTGAGCTCTTCCGAGGTGGTGGCGGGCTGGGAGGTGGACTAAAGTCCGTTTCCGTATCGTTGTAATTGTATCGACTGTCCGATGGCGACAGGGAGCGATATGTACGAGGCGAGTGCATATAATCATCGCGATGTCCTCTTCCCCAGCTGCCGCTGTGACGCCTGCGTCGATCCATCAGACGCTCATCCTCCTCCTCATCATCGTAGTCATCATAATCGCTATAATCATCGCGATCATCACGATCATCGTAGCGATCTCCCCTTGATGACGATGTTGGCGGCGGCGAACGCATGCGACCCAAGGGGGGCAGACGTGCACCTCCAGCTGCCGACGCGGGTGGTAAGAATGGTGGCGGCAAACCCATAAACGGCGAGAATGGCGCCGGCAGGAATGGCAGTGGATTGGGCATGTTTAACAGACCCGGCGTGCCAGGCAATGGCAATGGCAATGGCGATGGATTGCTGTTAAGTTCCGGCGCCAACATACTACCATTTGCTGGCAACGCATCCAGCGTCATATCGCCAGCAGCTCCCACAGCTCCTCCGCTGGCCATCGTGGTCAGCTTGCGCCGCAGTCCGGCCGCCTCGGCCTGCGCCTCCTCGCAGCGACGCTCCGATTGACGCGCCGCCAGCCAAGACTCATGTGCACGATTCTCCAGCGTGCCCATCTGTGCCTTATGCGAGGCAATCTGTGCCTCAATCTCTGCACGCAACTCATCATTTTGAGATCTAGTAAGAGATATTCTTTAATGCATATAGCAATGTGGTTAATGTACTCACTTTAGCGTCTGAATTTCATTCTTCATCAGCGTTTGCGTCTCCACAGTGCTGGCATTTTCGCCTTGATGCTGCAGCCACTTGGCTTCCTGCAAACTCAGCTCCCTGTTGGAAAAAGAGAAACATTTGGAAATATTATTAACACTATCAAATTGATAACACTGTTTAACATAAATAAGACTGTAACATAATAGAATCAGTTGGTTCTCTATGTAATTTGCGAAATGTTCTAATTTCTAGACTTTAATATCCAAGATGCTGACAAGAATATATGTACTTCTGCCTTTTCACTGCGTTACTTAACTTCTGACAACATTCTATAAGAGAATTTGCAGAAAGTTTTAAATTATAAATTATAATCCAGTCAAAACGTGAGATTGTGATTTCTGTACCATTCGAATTAATCAGAGTTATAATATCTAGGCTCAAATGTAATAAACAATACCAAAGATAGTTTATAAAGAAATAAAATATGGAATCTCTGAATTATCTGATTTTAAAGCTTTTCAAATAGAATATTGTTATATTTTCTGGTTCTATTAGGATCCAGTACTTACTTCTGCAACTCTGTTTCCTTTTCCCGGAAATAGCCAGAGAGCACTTCAAGGCGCGTTTGCGCCTCTAGCTTATCCCTTTCAGACTGATTAAAGTCCTGCTTCAGCTGCTCCACATCAGCGCTGGATGCCTTCAGTTGACTCTCCAGTCTCGTTTTGGCTGCCAGCTCCTGTTCCAACTTGGTTTGCAGTGCAAGGAACTTTTGTTGGGCCGCATTGAGTTCGCCACGCGTTTTGGCCGACTTGATGAGCTGCTGCACATTAATGTTGCCATCTTTCTTTAGCATTTTTAGGCATTCCTCAAGTGATTCAATTTTGGCCAGACTTGTGTGCAGTTCGCTGTGCTCCTTGTCCAGCTTGGCATTGGATTCCATAATTTGATGCTGTAATCTTTGCATTTCATAGTTGCGTGCTTCTAGAGCCTTGGCTAGTTCCTGTTCCGTCTCCGCTTGGATTTCCTCGATGCGTGTTTGTAACTTGGCCTTTTCCATTTCCAGTTCATAGTTATCCTGCTGCAAGGACTTCATTTCGCTGGTCAAACGTGTGGTGGACTCTGTAAAAGAGTATTGAAGTTCGCTGTTCTCGCGACTTTTCTCCGCCAGACTTGCGTTGATCTCGATGATGATTTCTAAAAGATTAAAACATTAGTTGAATTCGAAACGTATTTATATCAAAATATCTTGAATAATCTTAATCAACCAGATAGTTGAATTGCGATCTCTGATAATGGAGCAACTTACTCTCTTGATCATTGAGCTGCTGTTGCAACTCCTCCACGGTGCTCATGAATGCCTCATCGCCATTTTGACCATTTAACACCTCGGACAACATTTTATTCAGCTCCAAGCCTGCTTCGGCGGCATTATCCAAGTCCTATTGAAAAGAAGGTCATTAATTTAACAAATAATTCGCAAAAATCTTTAAATCACCTTCTCCAACGATGTGACCTGCTCCTGTAGCTTGGCCTTTTCATAGAGCTCCGTCTCCAGTTGTTTTTTTAACGCTGCCACCATATCATTGGAACCAAAGGAATTGTCCTCAATGCTCGACAGCTTTGTGCGCGTTGTCATTAGATCATGCTTCAAAATGAGGTTCTCCTTGTGTGCCGCCAACAGACTACGCTCTAAATGATTAAGCTTGGAGAGCAGTGCACCTTCCTGGCTGCTGTTGCAGAAGCAATAATAGACGAACATGAAGAACAACGATGAAACGGCCGCAATGACAACGCACAGCAACAACAGACTGTTATCCAACACCTTTGATGCTAACACTTCGACAAAGTTGTCTAGCGTAATTGTGGCATGACAATCTCCATCCATTGGACGCGTACAATAGCCCTCGGGTTGACCATCTACTAGGAAATTGACAGAGTTTTCAAAAAACATTCAGTTGAACGTAAAATATATATAGAGGAAATAAATTTAAATAAGAAACTAACTCTGGGTCAATAAAATATGTTGTGCGAATAATAACTTGAGTTTTTTGTCATTCAAATAACAACCGCAGATTAACTTGGGGATTAATTAAATTTAAGATAGTATCTTTGAAATCTGGACTTAATTTTGAATAATTATGTCTAGTCCAATCTTACCCTTAGGAACAGCTCTGTCCGGATAAAGCAAGCGATGCAGTTCATTGTTGCCCTTAAGTGGCGCTCTTTCTGGTTCATTTTGGTCTTGGCCTTGATTGGAAATGAAAGAGTTGACAGTATCCATGATGGTAGTAAATAATCCTGGTCCAGCATCTTCTTTAACAGGATCTGCAGGCAAGGCAGGCAATCCTATGGGTTCCACGGTGCCTGTAGCGAGTCTCTCTTCGGTCACAACGGGCGCAGGAGTTGGTTCCGCCTGATGCACTGCCTCATAGGCATCATAAGATGACGGTGTGGGCGTGGTCTGTTGCTCCTGCACCACCGCCTCCTTCTGAGCAGCATCTTCTGCCTGTTGTTGTTGCTGTGCCGCTTCCTTGGCTAATTGCCGCTGCTGTTCCAGCAACTGTTTGTAGTATTCATTGGGATTAAGGTTTTGCTTCTTGAAAAGTGGCGGTAAACTTGGAGGCGCCACAGTCTCTTCCCTAGGCGAGGCTATAGTGCTATCCTGGATAATATATGGAGCCGTTGTTGTTTCAATCTGATCTAGCATTGGTTGAGCTTCGATTTGTGGAGCTTCCGTTTGATTTACTTCAGTTTGCTGAGTTTCCTTTGACGCTTCTACCTCTGCTTCAACTTGCTGATCTTCAATTACAACTGGAAGTGCAGCTTCTGTCTCTATCTTAGACTGATCATCAGTTTGCTGAGCTGCTGTTGAAATTTTAAACTCTTCTTGAACTTTTTCATCTATGATTTCCTTTGGCTGAGCAGCATTTGTTACTATTTTAACAGGTTCAGTTTCAGTCTTTGGCGTATCCACAGGAGTTGGCATTGATTCAGCTTTAATTTCATGATGCACGTTTTCAGTTTCAACTGTTGCGGATTCTTTCTGAACTTTGATGTCCAACTGAGCTGCTGGCACTGTTGTTTGTTGTGACAGAGCTTCTGTGGGTTCAAAATCCTTTGGAGTATCGATAGCAATCTTCAGTTCCTGAACTGTCGTTTCATTTGTCAATTTTTGTGCCTCTATCGTTTCAGATTGAGATACAGTTTGCTCTTTAATCTGCTGAGCTACGATCTCTTCTACAACCGGCTGAGCTGTTATTTCCTCTTTAACCAGCTCAGCATCAGATTGCTTTACTTCTAAAGGTTTTTGTATCGTTTGCTTTACGCTCTTTGACTCTATGTCAATGGCACTGGTTGCTTCTTCTGCTTGTGGTTGTTGTTCCAATTTTACTTTAACTGCGGGCGCAGGCTCAGCGTTGACATTCTGAGTTTCTTTAACCAAATTAGCTTCATTTATGTTTGGAATATCAGTTGGTTGGCTTTCAGGAACTATTTGGGATGTATTCCCGACAGGGGCAGCATGCTTTGCCTCTGCTTCAAGCGATGAATTGGTTTGTTCTTCTACCTGGACAACAGCTGGAGTTGCTTGACTAGAAGAGCTGGTGACTGGCTCTGGGATTACAACAACTTCTGGTGCTTTGTCGGCCACGTTTGCCTCGCCTTCGGTCCTGCTGGCCACGTTTTCTGCTTTTTTATCGTTTGGTATATCGTTATCTTTGCTATCAAGTGTCGAATCTTCGTCGTCGTCTTCGTAGATGTCATCATCGTCATCTTCTTCGTAATCTAACTCATCGTTGCTAGTTGTTGTCGTTAGAGTCTCTGGAGTCGCTTCAGTTCTAGCTGCTTTCCTCGGCTCCTGTGCAGTCTCGACTTTTGTAAGATTCTCAATTCGTTCAGTTGTTGCTGGCAAAGCTTCCAGTGGCAGCTCAGTGCCATCCACCAACTGAAGATTGGCCTGTACAGGTGTAATCGGTGTCGATACTTCGCTGCTGCCACTTTGATCCTGCTCTGTGAGAATGGAGAGCTTGAGTGTGTCCAGTGGTGATGTTGTTGTCGTTGCCACATCCTCTGCTGTCTCGGAAGCATTCAACACTGGCTGTTGTTGCTCTTGGGGTGACTGTACATCCTCCGATGGCTTTTCCTCCGCCTGTACTGGATTATTCACAATTTGAGCTGTTGCTGGAGCTGCTTCTGCAACGGGTTTCAGTGGCTGCACAGGCAATTCGTACTTGAGATCCTTTTCGCTGATTAAAATTTTCTTTTCCATTATGAAATCCTTGTTGGCATAACCACGACGTCCATTTATTTCCACGCCCCATAATTTCATATTACTGCCAGCACTTTTTGATAATATCCGCACCGGTGCATGAATTTTAAACGATATCATACCATCTTCGCCAGACGCATTTGACAATTGATTTGGATCAGTTCATTCAACTAAGTATGAGATGATGCCTGTGACTAAATAAACACGTACGCACAAACGTTATTCAAGTTTCCAAAGATCAAATTCATTCTTATTTTGCACACTAAAATTTGAAATAAGGGTAATTCATTCAACTTCCTTAAGTATTCAACTATTTTAACACATATAAATGCAGTGAAGTGTATAAGATATATAAATCCCATTGATAAAAGATTTTTTTGCAATATAAAACAAGCACTTGGATCAAATACGCGAACCCCGTGGCAAAGACTGGGATTATTCGTCATCTCTTTAACAGATTTCGTACCACAAATAGTCGCCAATACGCGTTATATTAGCATTGGTCCATTGAATATATAGGAAGATCCATTGAAATTTTGTTGAAGTTCACGTAAAAATAATGTTCCAACCTCGTGGCCGATTCCCGTGGGCTCCAAACTGATCACAGCATTAGACAGTAAGCCATCGAATTTGACCCCTACACTGAAAAAAAAGACCAAGTTCTAAAATCAAGAACATTCATCTTAAATATTTTGTTCTTAAAATAAGATTATTTTAAGACCAAATTACTAAAACTAAGATTATTAATCAAAAAAATCTTAAAATCTTAATATAATTAATATAAGAATAAAAATCTTTAATTGTTAGGAAAGTATAAATAGGTACTATTTTGTATCAGATAAATAACGGCACAGTGGCGCTCTGGTTAGAGAGGCCGCTTCAGTTGTGAAGCAGTAGGCGGCGGTTCGAATCCCCCTCGTAACAAATTAAAATAACATTTATAAAATTACTTAAACAGAGAATAAAATATAAATATATCAAAAATTAAAAAAAATATAAATATAAAAAAAAATTTTCATTTATTTTATTTTTTGATTTTAATTTTAAAAACATTGATTCTTAAAATAAGAACTTGGTCTTATGTTCTTAAAATCAAGATGTGTTCTCTTAATTCAAGAATTTGATGTTCTCGACGCATTTTTTAGACCAAAAATCTTAGTTCTGAGACCAAAATCTTGATTTTAGAACATTTTTTTTATCAGTGTAAATAGTTTAGGGGAACATTTTCCAAGCTGCGTAACACCACCACATCCAAGTCCATATAGATACCTCCAAAGCGATATAGAGTCAACAAACGAAGTAGATCAGACGTGTGCTCTGTCGGGTAACTGAATGGTATTATTGTAACATAGACATGAAATAGCATACATTGATAAGAACATATTATTCCTTAGGACCCAGTCTTCAACTGGAGTATCCTTCGCATATCGCCAAATATTCAACTGTCGTAGATGCACATTCTTGTAGCTTTGAATTACATTTATAAATCTGTTTTCCTTATCTGTTACTTTCGGATTGGCAAATATAACAAAGACTTGAAAGTTGGGATTATTTAACGCCGCCGATTTGATGGAACAAGCCTGTCTTGCTGTCAAATTCATAATGTATTTCAAGTCCGAGTCAGGAGATTGACACTTGGTTTCGAGGAAGAAAATAGTTCGTCCTGGTGTTGGTTTTATATCCGACAGTAGGACATCCCCTAGAATTATGGACTCATTCCCTTTATTAGAACTCAACTTATCTAGTAATTCGTCCAAGTAACATTGATTTAAATCAAATAAATTTAGTGAAACATGTGAAACAATCATTTTTTTTTCCCACATTTTTTCGAGCATAGAAATTGCAAAGAGCTCCAGCTCCCAAATTAATAAAATCGGCATCAGTAACTTTGCACTGATCAGAAGACGACTTCGCACCGTATGTAAATGCCAAAACATGACGTTGCAATACAAGGAACGATATACTACTGAAGACCCATTAGATGTTCTCATATTGCAATATAAACTTTATTGTTTGCTCAGCTGCATCATATACAAAGTCCAAATGCTAGTAGATGTCGTTGTCTGAAAAAATTGTGTTCATTTTTGGTGCAAATGTTATGACTATTCGGCTATAATTCAATTATTAAACTAAAACTTCCTTTCAAGGGATAGAGAAAATGTATATTAATCAATTAAAAATTTCCAATTGGTTCAACCAAATTTACTTATGATTGTACGACTTTATTACCTATTGTCGCCGATCTCGAAAGAGCTCTCTAAATGGCAGAGTCAATTTTTGGTTATTTATAATAAAATGAATAATTATAATAGGGGTGCATTTATCGCCCAGTGAAATAACGCCCGCAGGTGCTCCAATAGAGTTCGATTTATGATGAGTTTAGAGATAAATTATGGAGCTTATCATACCTCGGTCGTTTCGCTTTCAGTCAAAAATAGCACTGCGGACAGTCCACGCTAGTGACGAAAGCAGCACGAAGTGTGCGAAAATCGACTAGCAATATATACAGGAAGATTGAAAAAATAGCTACGACTGTCCGATCAGATCATGTTATTTACAGATCAGTAACAAACTTGCATAATAAGACATTTGGTAACTCACCTAGGTAATGAGATAAGAGGGTGTAAGGGTCAACATTTTATGATGATTTTTTAAATGATTGCACTTTAAATTTTTTAAAATTCTTTTGCGAATAGAATGATACCACGATCATCCAAATACTTTAAAAATAAGTAAAAGAGTATTTTGCGTTCGTGGAAATGTAAATAACACAGAGAGGTAGGCATCTCTGACCTCATAAAGTATATATATTCTTGATCAAGATTATATAATTCTATATTCCTTGATTATTTTTATAACTTTCATAATAGAAATATCTTAAATTAATCGAAACGATCTTTTGTTGCCGCTAGGACCCTGGGACAATGTTCTGTCGCCAACTGAATGTAAGCTGCCTTGGAATCAACCCTAAGGGAGCGCCTCGTACTAATTCGATTCCATATATGTGTCAGATAGGAATTCTTCAGCCTCTCTAGAGTTTCATTAGCAAACTTCGGCTCAAAGAAATGAGTCCACTGTCCACCGTCAATCTCATAAAAGGCATTGCTTGGGAACACCTTCATGCCTTGACAACGATTACGATCCTTTTCCATGAGATGAACGTCATCTGTATCACAAACCTCTGTCATTACGGTAAATATGTTTCTGGGTCCATTGTAAGCCCAGATATCGCCGTTATAGTTTTTCTGAAAGTCGCGCAAGAAGAGCTCTCCAAGTTTATGGCCAGATCCCTTTGGATCCAGACTTATTACAGCATTTCCAATATATTTCTCTGATTCAACACCTACAAAATTAAGCGGCTCATCCTCAAAACTGCGCAAAACCACTACGTCCATGTCCATATAGATGCCGCCAAATCGATATAGACTTAGTAAGCGTAGGAGATCGGATATGTTATTCATTAGATATCTAAAGTAAAGTCATATAAGAACCATAGAGGATAATTTACTATTTAAAAATGCGAACCTGGATCGAAACAGTTCGTCCTTCTTCACCCAATCCTCAACAGGAGTACCTTCTGCAAATCGCCATAGATTGACATGACGGAGCTTTACATTCTTATAGCTTATAATGGCATCAGTTATGGGATCGGATTGGTGGCGGGAGGTTTGGCAGGCGAGCAAAACAAACACCTGGAGATTTGGATTATGCAACGCGGCCGATTCGATGGCACAAGCCTGTCGTGAGGTCAGAGCAAGCAAATCAAATTGAGAGTCTGAACAGGGACAGCTTGTTTCTAACAGAAATATGGTTTTCCCTGGCACAGGTTTGTCTTTTGCAAGTAGGACATCCTCCAGAGGTATAGGGCCCCCATCATCGATTGAACTTAAACTCTCGGGGCTTATCTCCATTGAGACCGCATCCATGTAACAGTGACTGAACACGGATGGCTTTTCCCTACTCAGCATTATAATGATAATCTCAAATACGTTCAAAATGAAAAGCAGAATCATTAGCAATTTTCCACAGATCAAGATACGCGTCCGTAAAGTTCTCTGATTTGTAATTTTCATGTCTATGCAATCCGAATATTGTGGAACTACTGAAACCTAACTATAGCATGCTTTGCAGTTGTGCAATAAAACATGAATAGGGCTATTAAAATATTAGCTCAACTGCTTCAAAAGAGATTGGAGAAACCGCATTATTTGTTGAGTTTCTGTTGCTAACACCCGTAAAAAAAAACAACCGTAGTGTGTGCTCTGGTCAATTATATAGACTTTTTACAGTAGCTGACAAATGTGAGTAACTCTTAGATCCTACAGAAAATAGTAAATAAAATAATTGGGTTGCTATAATATTAGTTCAACTGCATCAATAAAGTGCGTAAAAAATAAACAAATTTCTTTATTAAATTAAATGCTTACATTTAAACATTTACTTGTATCGATGTTGTTTTTTATAAGTTTACATCTAGTGAGTTTGAAAACTGAACTTATCTATTTCAGTTTCCAACTTGTTGTTTTGTACACAATATTCATTCAATTATTTCTTATACCATATTGTTTATTTTATTTTTATTATTTTTGTTGTTTGTCCATATATTTAAAACTGTAATATGTCACTAATAAAAATAACTACTTTTATGTAAAAAATGTATTGGACACTTAGAAAAATTCACCAGTTGCCTCATAGACTTTGGGACAATTCTGTTTTGCATATATCGCATAAATAGTACTGAACCCTTTTTTAAAATCGCATTTGCTAGAAAGTTTATTCCTAAAATGTATTATATACGAGTTTTCGGCTTTAGATATTATAGCTTTCAACAAATTATGATCTAAAGAATTGCTCCAGTATTGGGAGGGCACTGTCAAAACGGCAGTGGAGTTCAATACTTGGAGTCCATGACAACGACTGGAATCTTTCTTTCTAACAGATACCGTTCCACAAATTCTTTTCACTAGCCAATCAATTAAACTGTTTTCATTATATTCAAATAGTCTTTTATCATAATTTTCCTGAATATCGAGCAAAAATAGTACTGCAATCTCATGGCCGGTGCCTTTAGGTTCCAGACTAAAAACAGCATTGTCCAAAGTAACATTATCATGAGCACCCATATAGTTAAGGGGCATATCCTTCAAAGATCGCAGAACTATCGAGTCTATATCCAGGTAAATGCCTCCGAAGTGATAAAGTGTGAGGAAACGAATCAGATTTGATGTGTATTCCGACTGAAAGCTAAATGGAATGATCCGTACAGACGAGATGATCTTCAGTTATTAAAATAAAGAATTAGTCATACCTCGGCCGTAGGAGATCGGCTTTCTTTATCCAATCCTGAAGAGGTGTATGATCTGCATAGCGCCATATATTCAACTGACGAAGATGTACATTCTGGTAGCTTTGAATGGCATCAAGAAGAGGGGTTTCTTGATCATCGGGGAAGTAGCTGGGACTTTCAAATAAAAGAAACACTTGAAAATTTGGATTATGCAAAGCTGCGGACTCGATGGAACAGGCCTGTCTAGCCGTCAAGTTTAAAATATACTTGGAGTCTGGAGGATGACATTTAGTTTTATAAAAGAATATTGTTCGTCCTAGTGAAGGCTTTACATCCGAGAGTATTATATCCTCTAGACTAATGGGCTCATTGTCTTTACTTAATTTATCAGATTTTACCATAGACGGTACAGCTCCATTAAGGTAACACATACTTTCAGGACCTTCCTGGTAGATTGCGACTATAATGAGTAAAATGAACTCCAGTACATGAAAAATCAGTAAAGGAAGCAGCAGACTTCTTCCAAAGCTCAAAAACCGCGTTAATAAATTCCTTGAATGCAGCAACATGTCGTTGCAATTTAACTGATGAGATACTACTAAAAACCTAATAGTTGTTATCGCATTAGGTAATTATTTCAATATTTGCTCAGCTGTATTATATACTAATTTCTTTTGAAATTACAAATTGTCGACATACCCTGTACCCAGTTAGCAAAAGAGCACGAATACAAATTATGACATTTCAGATCTGAGTATAGTTGACTTTAAAAATAAATATATTTTAGTAATAGTATAGTATTGTATAACATATAGTAATAAATCAGGTTATTGACTTATTGACTTCACTAGTCACCTTTTAAAATAAGAATGCAATATAAGCATTAAAACAGGAAGATAAAATTGAATCTATTTGAGAACGTGGAAAAATCTGGTTTAAAAATTATGTGATAAAAAAAGCCCGATCTGTGCTCATTTCTAGATTATACCACAATACTCCCCTTGTTTTCAAGACTTCTTCTTTGTTATGAAAGATAACCGATCTAAAAATTTGTAAGGCATGATCTTCATTGAAAAACCCTATTTTGTTTTAAAACTATTATAAAAGTTTTCTTCGCATGATAGCAGTTATTGGAAAATTTTGTTCACACTAATTATAACAAATAAATTACTTAAAATTTATTCATTCAATTTTTAACCACTTTATTGATATTTTATAATAATGTTGTTTACTGGAATTAAAAATGCTAAATAAATTTTCCACTTGATTCATATGATTTGGGGCAGTGTTGCTTCGCATATTTTCCATAGGCAGTATTAGAATAAACCTTATGAACACAGTTCTTAGAAGAGCTATTCCAAATATGTATAAGATATGAGTTTTTAGTTTTTTCCATGGCTATCTCCAGCAGTTTGGGATCAAAAAGATAAAAAATTGTTTGCAATATAAAAAAAGCACTTGGATCAAATACGCGAACCCCGTGGCAAAGACTGGGATTATTCGTCATCTCTTTAACAGATTTCGTACCACAAATAGTCGCCAATACGCGTTTTATTAGCATTGGTCCATTGAATACATAGGAAGATCCATTGAAATTTTGTTGAAGTTCACGTAAAAATAATGTTCCAACCTCGTGGCCGATTCCCGTGGGCTTCAAACTGATCACAGCATTAGACAGTAAGCCATCGAATTTGACCCCTACATAGTTTAGGGGAACATTTTCCAAGCTGCGTAACACCACCACATCCAAGTCCATATAGATACCTCCAAAGCGATATAGAGTCAACAAACGAAGTAGATCAGACGTGTGCTCTGTCGGGTAACTGAATGGTATTATTGTAACATAGACATGAAATAATAAGTTGACAAATGCCTTAGCATACATTGATAAGAACATATTATTCCTTAGGACCCAGTCTTCAACTGGAGTATCCTTCGCATATCGCCAAATATTCAACTGTCGTAGATGCACATTCTTGTAGCTTTGAATTACATTTATAAATCTGTTTTCCTTATCTATTACTTTCGGATTGGCAAATATAACAAAGACTTGAAAGTTGGGAATGGAAAGTTGATGGAACAAGCCTGTCTTGCTGTCAAATTCATAATGTATTTCAAGTCCGAGTCAGGAGATTGACACTTGGTTTCGAGGAAGAAAATAGTTCGCCCTGGTGTTGGTTTTATATCCGACAGTAGGACATCCCCTAGAATTATGGACTCATTCCCTTTATTAGAACTCAACTTATCTGGTAATTCGTCCAAGTAACATTGATTTAAATCAAATGAATTAAGTGGAGTACTTTTTTCGAGCATAGAAATGGCAAATAGCTCCAGCTCGCGAAATAACAAAATGGGCAGCAGTAACTTCGCACAGATCAGAAGACGTATTCGAAATTTCTGTAGGTGCAAAAACATGACGTTGCAATGCAAGTGCCGATTTACTATTGAAGGCCCAATAGTTGTTATCATATTCCAATGATAACTATACTGTTTGCTCAGCTGCTGATCACTTACAAATTCAAACTGCTAGAATTTGTCACTGTCTGGAGAACTTGAAATCATCTTTGGCGCCGTTTCTAGTGAGCAAGGGCAAGGCGGCAACAATTATACAATTAAAACTTTCTACTTGATATATTTCAATCAATTTAAATAATAGTATGACGTATCCGACACTTTATTCGACATATGGGCAATTCCACAGAAATGTCAACAGCAGCCAAAAACTGAAAATTAATCAAAAACTCATTTCTTGCTAAATTTTCTTCCATAAAAATATTTAAGTTACCTTTTTAATCTATTTACACATGAGTTAGTTTAATAATATGAGCATACCGACTGCGTTTTTGAATAAATTCAGTTTTTCTAAATATTTTCGTGTTTTCTTTCTCAAATCGAATCACAATATTCCAACGTGACACAATCAAACATGCAAATCCATTAGGTGTAATTATAATACGTTTGTATAAAGCTTGACTATAACAGTACATACATTATTTCCGAATTAAATTTACATTACAACAAAGTTAAGTGAAAAGCTTTCCGGTTGCTGCAAAGACTCTGGGACAATGCTGTGCCGCCAACTGGATATAAGGTGCTTTAGAATCAACACTCAGCGGCCATTTGGTATCAACTTGATTCCAAGTATGTATCAGATATGAATTTTTAAGGCGACTCAGAGTTTGATTTGCGTATTTCTCATCAAAAAAATGCGTTCGTTCCAACCGATCAATCTCATAAAAGGCATTGATGTCAAATACCTTGATGCCATGACAACGGTCGGGATCCTTTATCATAAGATTAACATCGTTTGTGCCACAAACTACAGTCATCGCTCGCGCTAAAGACTGGCGTCCATTGTGGACCGAAACGTTTTCCATGTAGATTTTGTAAAAATCAGTCAAAATTAGGTTTGCAACCTCATGGCCAAATCCGTTAGTTTCTAGGCCAATGACACTATTGCCAATAGTTCCCTCTTTCTCAGCACCCATAAAGTTTGGCGATTCATCCTCAAAGCTGCGCAAAACCACGACATCCATGTCAAAGTAGATGCCACCATAGCGAAATAGGATCAATAATCGAAGGAGATTGGATATGTTGAACTTCAAATATCTAAATTGAAACCACAATTAATTTATTATAATTAAAAGTTTAAGTAACTTCAGACCTGCTGCGAAACAGATCGTTTTTCTTGATCCATTCCTCGATAGGAGTCCCTTTCCCAAAGCGCCAGAGATTGACGTAACGGAGCTTCACATTATTATAGCTGAGAATGGCTTCAATTATAGGATCCGATTCTTGACGGATCGTTGGGCACGCGAAAAGAACAAAGACTTCAAAATTTGAATGATGCAATGCTGCAGATTCGATGGAACAAGCCTGATGTGCCGTAAAATTGAGGATACTATACTTCGAATCTGTACAGTTGCATTTAGTCTCGAGGAAGAATATGGTTTGTCCTGGAACAGGTTTCCTTTTCGAAAAAAGTACATCCTTTAACATTCGGGACTCATTGTCTTCTTTTGAGTTTTTGTTGTCTGTTTCTTGATCCACCGGATCTATATCCATATAACAGTGGTATGGATTTATTTCTCGTTTCGATTTTGTAGACATAACAAGAAGCATTAAAATGCAACATGTGAGAGACAGGAAAAATAATCGTCGTCTCCAGTTTAAGATATACGCCTGGAAACTCCGTCTTGTGCGTAACATGTTGATGCCAATTTACTGTGGAAGCAATACTGAAGTGTACCTATAGATATGGTACTCGGCATAAAATCGTTACAGTTGGGAAGTTAACTTATCTGACTTTGTTTCATGTTTTTCATGTTTCAATTAAAAGTATTAAATACATTCTTCGCTATCTGTCTGATTGCGGAAAAGCCAATGCGGCAACATGCGATCAGCCTTTAACTCATCTATCTATTTTGTATACAGGGTGGGCCATTTAAAGTTGGCCCATTCAGTAACGCAATAACTTTTGACTGCACTGATTGATCGACAAATGTTACACCGAATTGAAAGTGTAATTCGAAGACAATTTATGGCATGGAACATTACACTTCAAAAGAACGCGCCAAACTTGTTCAGCTTTGTTCGTTTTGGTTTAATACCCTGTTTGCAACACATTAGAATAAGGTTAAGTCAACATTTATTGAATATTATTATAAAATACATACATCAGTTTAATCATCGCAGTGAAAGACTAGAAACAGACGGACAAACGGATCGACAGGGAATAATGCGAAACCTAGAAATATTGACCAGCTGCCGCGTAAGACTTAGGACAATGCAATTCCGCGTACTTTCCATATACGTTATTGCTGCCGACTTTAAAAAGGGTCCGGAACGAAGCTTTATTCCATAAGTGTATTAAATAGGAATCCTTAGTCCTTGCCAATGTATCGTTTAGGAACTTTGGTAAAATAAAATGTGTCCATTGTGGCCATTCTAACGGAAAAAAGGCACTTGAATTGAACACATGGAAACCAACACAAAGTTGGGGATTATCCAACAATTCTTTAACTTTTGCATTGCAATATTTCGGTATCACACGACTAATTAAACTGGGCCCGTTAGATACATAGACGTTTCCATTGTAATGTTGCTGATAGTCGCGTAAAAACAGTTCCGCAATCTTGTGGCCAATACCCCTGGGCTCCACACTGATTACAGCATTACCCAAAGTGATATTATCATGGGCACCCACATAGTTCAGTGGCACGTTCTCCAAGCTACGTAACACTACCACATCCAAATCCATATAGATGCCTCCAAAGCGGTACAGGGTCAATAAACGAAGTAGATCAGACGTGTGTTCTGTCAGAAAGCTGAGTGCAACAATGATTTTAGAAACGTGTGAGGATTGTAATAAAGAAATAATGTATACTTTGACCGAAACAGATCTCGCTTTTCAAGCCAATCTTCTATTGGTGTATCCTTTGCGTAACGCCTGATATTTAACTGCCGGAAATTAACATTCTTGTAACTTTTAAGGGCATCATAAAGGGGATTCTTTTGATCATCAGAGATGTAGGTGGAACTTGCAAATAGAACAAACACCTGGAAATTTGGATTATGTAATGCAGCCGATTCGATGGAGCAGGCCTGTCTCGCCGTCAAGTTGAGTATATATTGCGAGTATGGAGAACGGCATCGCGTTTCGTGGAAAAATATGGATCGGCCTGCAGGAGGTAATGTATCTGAGAGTAGAACGTCTTCAAGTCTTCTAGGTCCTTCATTCCAGCTATCCGAATCTGTTTCCATAAAACATTCATAGGGTGAAAATGGTCTCCGTGGTGAAAGTGGTGTCCGTGGTTTCCGTTGTGCATGAAATACAATAAAAAACAGCACACAAAGGACCAGAAAGCTAAGCACTAAGCGTCGTCCACGGTTTAAGTAACTTAGCCCTTGAAACATGACTATACTCACAGCCAGTCTAAACGTAACTTGTAACTTGACTGTGGAAGCAATACTGAAATGTACCTACAGATAAGGTGCTCGGTATAAAATCATTACAGTTTGGAAGTTAACTTATCTGACTTTGTTTCATGTTTTTCATGTTTCAATTAAAAGTATTAAATACATTCTTCACTATCTGTCTGATTGCGTAAAAGCCAATGTGGAAACATGCGATCAGCCTTTAAATCATAATCAAAGATCGACACATTTTTCATCTCAATTTCGCAACTGTCCAAAGTTGTGAAAACCAAAGTTTAGTATGTAACATGTAATGTGATATAAGTCTGTGTGTAAGAATACTTCATTTTTTGAGCTGGAGATATAACATAATTTTGGACGCTTCCTCCCTATCAATTCCCCTCTTATAGCAATTTAGTTAATAGCAAAGATAATAATGAACATTTTTCTTGTTATATCAATTAATATGTTATATTAAGAGCAAGCGGGAATGCTGATCTGAAGAATACTCATCTAAGAGATATGCTGTAACACAAATTTCGAAATCATGCCAACTCATTAATTTATACGTTCAAAATTGAAAGAGGTAGAGGTAGAGGCGAGAAACTGTGGCTCTGCATTTAGATTCGCCCACCTGTCAAATATTTAGAGCCGTAATTTATTTTTGCGTCCTAAAAGCTTATTCAAAAAAAACTATAAGAAGTATTCCTCTGGTTGGCGAGCAAATCTAGCGGGGGGCAGAGCCCCCTATTATACACGTATAATGTATAATATGTGATTATGTGCGCCTTCTAAGTTATACTTGAAGAGAGCAGACTATTGACAGAAGGTGTCCGTCGTTTACCACACATTACAATTAAGTCAGCATTTATTGGATTTTATTATAAAATACATACTTCAACTTATCTACTCAGACGTATAAGAATTTTACATAAACAATTACTAGAAAGAATGCTTATTTTCAGCACGCCGAAGATTTAATACTACATAGAAACAGACAGACAGAAGGAGAGGCAGGGAAAAAAAAGAAACTTAAAAATATTGACCAGCTGCCGCATATGACTTAGGACAATGCAATTCCGCGTACTTTCCATAGGCGTTATTGCTGCCTACTTTAAAAAGGGTCCGGAACGAAGCCTTATTCCATAAATGTATTAAATATGAATCCTTAGTCCTTGTCAAGGTATCGTTTAGGAACTTTGGTAAAATGAAATGTGTCCATTGTGGCCATTCCAACGGAAAAAAGGCACTTGAATTGAACACATGGAAACCAACACAAAGTTGGGGATTATTCAACAATTCTTTAACATTTGCATTGCAATATTTCGGTATCACACGACTTATTAAACTAGGCCCGTTAGATACATAGTCGTTTCCATTGTAATGTTGCTGATAGTCGCGTAAAAAGAGTTTCGCAATCTTGTGGCCAATGCCCCTGGGCTCCAGACTGATTACAGCATTACCCAAAGTCATATTATCATGGGCACCCACATAGTTCAATGGCACGTTCTCCAAGCTACGTAACACTACCACATCCAAATCCATATAGACGCCTCCAAAGCGGTACAGGGTCAATAAACGAAGCAGATCAGACATGTGCTCTGTCAGAAACCTGAGTGCAACAATAATTTTAGAAGCGGGTGAGGATTGTAATAAAGAAATAATGTATACTTTGACCGAAACAGATCTCGCTTTTCAAGCCAATCTTCTATTGGTGTATCCTTTGCGTAACGCCTGATATTTAACTGCCGGAAATTAACATTCTTGTAACTTTTAAGGGCATCATAAAGGGGATTCTTTTGATCATCAGAGATGTAGGTGGAACTTGCAAATAGAACAAACACCTGGAAATTTGGATTATGTAATGCAGCCGATTCGATGGAGCAGGCCTGTCTCGCCGTCAAGTTGAGTATATATTGCGAGTATGGAGAACGGCATCGCGTTTCGTGGAAAAATATGGATCGGCCTGCAGGAGGTAATGTATCTGAGAGTAGAACGTCTTCAAGTCTTCTAGGTCCTTCATTCCAGCTATCCGAATCTGTTTCCATAAAACATTCATAGGGTGAAAATGGTCTCCGTGGTGAAAGTGGTGTCCGTGGTTTCCGTTGTGCATGAAATACAATAAAAAACAGCACACAAAGAACCAGAAAGCAAAGCACTAAGCGTCGTCCACGGCTTAAATAACTCAGCCCTTGAAACATGACTATACTCACAGCCAGTCTAAACGTAACTTGTGTTTCTGAAATTTAGAAGTTTTTAAGAAGTTTACCATTTACCATTCCAATGCCAGCTGTATTTATACAGGGCAAATAGTGGTAACGATGTCAGCGATATTCAAAACGTGTCGTCAACAAAATTTTCTTCTTAACCTCTTTTATAAACTTCTCTATTTATAAACCCTTTCCATTATAACGTTTCCATTATTTAATAACTTTTATTCGTTGCTTGGTCAAATACCAATATATATCTGTACTTTTGCAATAAAGAACAGGGGGGCTCCGCCTCCTGTTCGCTTCGCTCGCGGTGTGGTGCGGCTACAGTCGAGCACGCTGACAGTAGGATACCCTGTATTAAAAGTTGATTTGGCAAAAATCATAATTTTGACGAAATAGATTGTAAAAAGTAATATATGCATTCTGTAAAGAAATCTTCAAAGATTACGAATCCAAAAGGGTTTTGAAATCGAGTAAAGATTGTGTGCGTGACAGCCTCTCAAAGTTGACTCATTTTTGAGTGCGCGCACAAATGAGCAAATTTTACAAGAATACAGACTTTTAAACCGAATTTGGACAAGTTATGCGACTGATCTTTACTCTAAAAAAAAGGTTTCTTAATTTATTTATTTGTTGTAGCAGCAATGTTTACAAAAGCACTTAAATTATATAAAGAAAATTAAATAAAAAATAGTTCATAAATGACTGAATAAATTCGCTCGTTCATTTTGATTCAGAACCAAACGACCCAACACTTGGCGCCACCTTTTGGATTGCTTTTAATCGCAAATGCGCCACCTATGGAACGTTCATTCAATCACTTTAGAGGATAGTTCAATCGAACTTAATCGGAACGAGGAAGTTTTATAATTTAAATGTAAACAACCAGTTTATTTGCAAAAAAAAATTAAAAATTCTAGCTTCAACATTTAGAAAATGGACCATGGTTGAAAAAATGGCATTGTAATTAAAAATGATCTAGATCAGCTTTCTAGGTCTGGCAACGTTCAAATCAACGGCAATCTTTCTTTCTGCTGGGTGGCAACATGGCAACGCTGCACCACGCACCTAAATTGTGAATGTCAAAAGGAAAGAGTGTAAAAGACTTGTTAAAATTTTCAATTGTGAAAAGCATCAAATTGGCTGGCGCTACCAAACGACCGGTACTCGTACCAAACGTTAAATTCATTCAATTTTATAGCAAAATAGTGAAATGAATGTTCCTCCTAGCGCTGGCAATGGCAATTCAGCAATGCCGATGCCGCCATCAGCAGCGATGGGCGGCATGGGATACACGCCGGGTATGGTGCCTGTGCCGCCATTCAATCTGCCGCCGCCAGTCTTTGGTGCACCGCCGCCACCCGAACTGGCAGCTGCATTTGGTGCCCTCGCCTCCAATACGGAGTGGACAGAGCACAAAGCGCCGGACGGACGACCGTATTACTATAATCAAAACACAAAGCAAAGTTCGTGGGAAAAGCCAGAGGCACTAATGACGCCCGCCGAGCTGCTTCACAATCAATGCCCCTGGAAGGAATACCGATCTGATGCGAACAAAGTATATTATCATAATGTGGCCACGAAGGAAACATGCTGGGAGCCCCCACCAGAGTATCTGGACATGAAGACCAAGGCTAAGGCCGAGGAGTAAGTAACAGTTACATGTCTTCTGATGGCTATAATTGGCTTAAAACTGTTTCCCTTTTGCAGAGCAGCCGCTGCGGCCAAAGCTGTGGCTGCCATGACGTCTTCAAGTCTGGCGGGAATGGTACCTCATGTGGCATTAGCAAATATATTGCCAGCTGCGTTACCCGCAGCGCCGCGCATACCCACACCCGAGATTCACTCGCCCCTGACACCGAGCAGCAATGAGAACAGCTCCTCAGCAATGGATCAGGCCATGGCTGCCACACTGGCGGCCATCGAAGTGCCCCAACAGAATTGTGAGCATTTTAATGCCCATTTTAACTAACCTACTTAACAATTTTATTGTTTAAATAGCTAAGAGAGATGACAAATCCGGAGAGAATGCCGCGCTTATGTTTAAGGACAAGCGTGAGGCGATTGAGGCATTCAAAGAGCTGCTGCGAGATCGGAATGTGCCCTCGAATGCCAATTGGGACCAGTGCGTTAAAATCATATCAAAGGATCCGCGTTATAATGCCTTCAAAACGCTGAACGAACGCAAACAAACCTTTAATGCCTACAAGACACAAAAGCTGAAGGATGAGCGTGAGGAGTCGCGACTGAAGGCCAAAAAGGCTAAGGAGGATTTGGAACAGTTTCTTATGTCCAGCGATAAGATGAACTCGCAAATGAAATACTTTCGCTGTGAAGAGGTTTTTGCAAGCAATCGAACGTGGACAACGGTGCCAGAACCGGATCGACGCGATATCTATGAGGATTGCATTTTCAACTTGGCCAAGCGTGAGAAGGAGGAGTCCCGTTTGCTCAAGAAACGTAACATGAAAGTACTGGGAGAACTGCTAGAATCAATGACCTCCATTACATACGCCAGCACGTGGTCAGAGGCGCAGGTAATGCTGCTGGACAATGCGGCATTTAAAAATGATGTAACGCTGCTCGGCATGGACAAGGAGGATGCGCTTATTGTGTTCGAGGAGCACATACGTACTCTCGAGAAAGAGGAGGAGGAAGACCGAGAACGCGAAAAGAAGCGTTTAAAGCGACAGCAGCGTAAGAATCGCGACGGTTTTCTAGCCTTACTCGATTCGCTGCATGAGGAAGGCAAACTCACCTCCATGTCGCTGTGGGTGGAGCTGTATCCCATCATATCCGCGGACATACGCTTTTCCGCCATGCTAGGACAGAATGGCTCCACGCCACTAGATCTTTTCAAGTTTTATGTGGAGAACTTGAAGGCTCGTTTCCACGATGAGAAGAAAATAATACGCGAAATTCTCAAAGAGAAACAGTTTGTCGTTCAGGCCAAGACATCCTTCGAAGACTTTGCCACGGTTGTGTGTGAAGATAAACGATCCGCCAGCTTGGATGCCGGCAATGTCAAGCTGACCTACAACTCGTTACTGGAGAAGGTAAGCTTCTAACTAACTTGCAGTTGTGTTAATAACTGACTCTTCCCCTCTTGCAGGCTGAGACCATTGAAAAGGAGCGCATGAAGGAAGAAGTGCGACGACTTCGCAAATTGGAGAATGAAATCAAAAACGAATGGTTAGAGGCAAATGTTTCCGTCGGAGAGCCCTATGAGAGCGCAAAGAAATTAGTTGAGCACCTGGAGGCATTTGCACTGTATGAGAAAGATATTGGAGTTGAAAAGATTTGGGAGGACTTTATTAAAGAAAGCGAAGATGCCTGCAGTCATCATCATTCTCGATCGCGCAAATCGAAAAAGAATAAAAAGCATAAAAAACGCATACGTTCCACCTCCAGATCGGATATAGAAAACGAGCTTGTGGAACTGGAAAAGTCCAAAAAGCGACGCTCGAAATCACGCTCAGTAAGTTGGATTTTTCCAATACTTAGATTGGGGTCAACATTACTCATATTTATTGTTATTCCTTGCAGAATTCGCTTAGTTCGATTGGCAGTATTGAGAGTGAAAAACTGCTTAAAAAGAAGAAAAAGCGTAAAAACAAATCGCGTGCTGTGAGTTTGCAATACTTTTACTTTGTTATTTCTATTTCAAAATATATATTTTCATTGCTTTTTGCAGTCCTCTTGCGAATCTGAACTTGGCAATCAATCTCCAAGCATGGGAGCTGCTCTGCAACAAAATGATTCCAATTCGCATTCACCGTCAAAAAAGAAGAAAAAAGAGAAGCGCTCCAAAAAAGATAAGGAAGCGAAACGGCATCGAAACATCCGATCCACAACACCTATCAGTCCCGCCGCTCTATCAGATTCGGCGACATCCAGGAATGAAGAGCTTACGCTAAGCGACGGTGAACTGGAGTCAAAACGTGCCGCACTCCTGGCACAACTCAATGAACAATTAGATGAATGACCAGTTAAGGTGATGAGGTCAACAGCTAAATAACAACAAAAGCAGTTAGCATTAGTTCAGCTATAGCCATAACATAGACAGTGTGCGCATTGCACCCAAGTTGTATACATAAATGCGTTCAACAATCTCCAAATCTGTGGACAAGTTGCAACGTACATCTTCTAGCGCACATCTCTATTTTGCTTTGCTCTGGAATACTTGACCATAGCAGAATCATCCACACAGGCAACAAATGTAAGTTTTTTGACAGCGATAAGTTTGAATGTAAAGAAATTACAATATTATTATAAGTGAACAACAAAATAATATTATTTGCACTTTGTGTGACTACAAAACCAACAGACTTATTCATTTACTTTACTAAAACAAGTGGGAAAGGCCATAGTCGGGAACCCGACCATAGCATACCCGTTACTTATTTCAATATTTATAAAAGTTCTTGAAAGATATTACTTGTATTACTTTAAAAATATTAAATCGTCATAACTGCCGTTCTACTTGTCCGATCTTGATGCGATTCAGTGGGATAATAGATAATATTACTGGTGTTCTTCGCGATTTGTGTAGGCCGAAGGGACGTGTCAAAAATGTAAAACAAACTTGTTCTTCTTCTTGTATAAAAACCAAAACAGCAAATCATATTTCAGCTACCAATTCTAATACGACTTTCATAGAGTAAATATCAAAGTGATATATTTGTTATACTGCATTTCTTGCAAAAAAAAAAAAGAATATATTCCTAAAAGTCTGCTTTAATCATTTCACAAATTGAATGGGCTAATAGCTATTCATAATCCTATTCTCAGGTAAAAGACAAAAAACCTTTTTAAATTCTGTTCTATTAGCTTTTAATGACATTATTGGCGTGTATCTACTTCGCTTATAAAATTTGAAGACTAAAAAAGGAAACAGAAAACTTCTTGATGTTGCTGTTGGTGTTAAAACTTGAATTCCTTGTACTTCTTTGTGGTTTTTGCTGGATCTGTTTGTTGTCGCTTGCGTTTCGACTTTTGACGCGCGACATGCTCCGCCAACATGTCGGACAAGTCCTCTTTCTGCAAATGATTCTGCTGCTCGCGCATTTGTTGCTCATAGCGTTGAGCCATTGCATCATTATCCAGGTCCAGTTCACTGGGATCCAAGGCCAGCTCGACAATGCCTTCGCGATCTGTAGTAGAGCGCACGGGCGGTTGCTTATTGGCCAAAGGCCCGCCCCCAATGTCGTAGACATGCGTAGAGCCCATCATGGAGGCACCTATGCGATCCGTGCGTTTCTCTGGCAGCACTTGATACAGAACGGGCGTTTCATTGCTGTTTAAAGAAGTGGAATATGTTAGTTTTTTGTAATTGAAATTATAAATCAATGATCGCTTACTCTTCCATTTCGGCTTCGATCTTCTTCTTGCGCAATTCAATATTCTCGGGAGTTTCCATGCCCGTTGGAACACTGGCTAGACCCGAGGGCGTGACCAGACCCTCAACTGGCGTAACTAAGCCGGTTTCATCTTGTTGATTACCCAGATCCTCACCATCCTCTTCCTCCTCCTCAGAAGACTCCTCCGATTCCGACTCCAATTCACCCCATTGATTGCGCTCAATGTCCGCTTCATCGATGCCGTTCTGTAAAGTAAATAAAATTTTTGTGTAGTACAGAATTGATGTATAATCTGCGTACTCACATCTAAATCAAGTGCATTCATTCCGAATACATCGCCATAAAGTGGTTTGCCATTCTCATCAACTGGCGGCTTGCCCCAGCCACCCGCATGGTAACCAAACGAGGTGCCCTCTGGTATGGGCGCGTTTAAGCCGGGTATTTTCAGATTCGGATACGAAGGCGGCGGTCCGTAACGTTGTTGAGCAATTAGCCAAGGTGGCGGTATTTTGTGCGAGTTGGGACCCACTGGCATGCCCAATGCAATGCGTAACTCCTCGGACAGATCACCGGGCTTCTTCTCCTTGAGTCGCGTCTCAAACTCCTTGCCCTCGTAGTAGAGATCACCATGGATGGTCATACGTGGCTTTGTTTGCCACTTGAAGAAGGCGTCGTGCAGTTTCTGGTAGTCAATATCAATTTTTCCCATCTTGGGGCGAACACGTTCGCGCATCTTTGCCTTGAGCGTTTTGGCATCTTCACGCTCCTGCAGCGATTCACGCATCTCCATGATGCCCGTCTTCTTGATAAAGGCGGGCAGATCAAAGGGCGGCTTCTCAATGCCACGCTTGCCTTGTAAATACTTGCGCTTGAAGCACCAATGACGTGGCACCTGCACCGTATTGCGATACGCCTTCAGCTGTACGAGCAACTTGGGATCGCGTGCGGTCACATCGTGCATTTCAACGACATCCGGACGCGAGACCAACTGCTTTAGCTCGGCCACGCTGAGACGTGTGAGTTTCTTTAGTTTTCTCTTTGATAGCTTCTCTTTGTCATCCTTATTGTCGTCGTCGTCGTCCGCATCATCGTCGTCATCATCATGCATTTTATTCGAGGACTTTTTAGCCTTGGCCAAAGCTTCGGCATCCAGAGCTGCCTTGTCCTTCTCAACGGGCTTCGGCTTGTTTTCCAGTTTAAAGATCTCAAAGACACGATAGAATTGACGGTACATGGGCGCCAGATCCGCAATTGTTATTTTTTCAGGCACATATCTGTGTTTTTAAAGCATTTACTATAAGCAATGATGCAGATTGAATATCAATGATGCACTTACTCAATTGTCACATCATCCTCGCCGTTCTCTGTCTGCTTGCGCTCTTTGGCCTTATCCTTGTCGTCACCTGAACGTTCCTTTTTCTTTTTGCTGCGACCCTCTTTCTGTGTATCCTTTTCTTTCTCCACAGGCTGCTCTTCATCACTGCCAGTCGCCTTTACATCTTCCTCGGGCTCTGCTTCCCTTGGCTCTGAGCGACGCGACAGCTGCTGCTGTCGTTCGTATTCCAATTTTTGTCGTATTCTCTTATTTTGCTTCTTTCGGCGTTTCTTCTTTTTGTTTTTGTCCGCTTTACTTTGTTTACCCGGTTTATCGGTACTGACACCGTTCAATTGGTTACCGGCATCGTCATCGCTGTCTTCGCCGATATCGGCAAAATCGCCGTCTTGCGACGCACCATCACCACCTGGGCCCCCACGTCCATCGACATCGGTGTCGAACTCAGCCACACGCTGATCCTTGAGAGCGAGCACATCTTCCAGAGCTTTTGGCAGCACTAAATCTTCATCCTTCTTACCATTGTCTGCTTCATTAACCTCGTCAACGTCGCCGGCTCCGCTGCCATTGCTAGCCGCATTCTCGTTCGTTTGTTGCTGCTCAAGTTGAATGGACATTATTGTCGCCGGTTGACCACCCTGTATGAATTGGCATGTGATTTATAATTCAACTTTTTCTACTGACAATACACTTACATCCCCGTGAATTTGGTCAGCCATTTATTATTTTAATAAATAATAAACAAAATATTCCAGCAAAAACGCAAATTCTAGTGATGTCAATGCTGTATTTTCGATTGACTTAGCGATTTCGATAGTGTCGGCGATACTCTTTTGACATCAGCATGTTTGTTTTTCGATAGATCAGTGAATTTGCAGCGTGGTTTAGTTTCGTCTGATTCAACAACAAATTTTTACCAAAAGTAGTAATAATAAAGCAAGGAAATAATTTTAATATTCTATATACAGTGTCTTGAATTAAATTCCAAGTTTATTTATCTTTTGCAGAATCAGGAACGTGCCGATAATACAATAAATAAAAACAAAACAAACAGGGTGATTCTAGTGCAAAAAATGTTTGAGTTCAATTTTGAAGTCAATGAACCGGACTCATCGGATATCGCTGAGAGTCCGTTCAATAAGCCCAAACTTCACCAGGATAGAGTTGTTCAACGTAATTTCAATTAAATGATTAAGCTCAGTCGTTAAATTTGTAGTAAGCTAATGAGTCGAGCATTCTATATATTAGTTTTTTTTCTACCAAATAATCATCATACGATAGTTATTGCCCGACCGCCACAAAATGTCGACGGTTCGGATCTAAGAATGGTCAGGCGCGCAATTTAAATCACAATTTTAATTAATTAATTTAGCAACAAGAATTTATTTTATTAAACCATTCACATTTAAAACTAATCTGAACTTTTCAATACATCTCTTATTTAGAAGCTGACAAAAAAATTGACTGGTATCTGGCTGAACAAGTAGAGCCAAGTAAAGACCTATTAAATAATTTGGATTTATACGAACTTAATGCCAAAGAGTTGTCTATTGGAAGCATCGAAATGCGTCATCTTATAGCTGGCTTTCTGCTTGAGGATATTAAAGCAAACAACGATGAAGTCAGTGGAGATATAAAAAAATCCGAAGAAACCCACTCAGATTTAATAGCCGGAGTTTATGAAGGCTTGTATCGATTAATATGTACTCATAAGTACATTTACAAAGTCTAACTGATTTTTTTCTGAAGGTGGAGCCAAAGTTTGGGAATGTACCGACGATTTATTGTCATATTTGTCAAAAACATTTGATGAGACCCACTGGAAGAATAAACGAGTCTTGGACTTGGGTTGCGGCTCTGGACTTTTGGGAATATATGCTTTAAAAAGTGGTGCTAAAGTTGACTTTCAAGATTATGTGAGTAACCACTAGTTTTTTGCGGATTATTAAGCATAATATAATATTTGTAAATTATTTTAGAACAAAGATGTTTTGGAGAAAATAACAATGCCAAATGTACTGCTTAATTATAAAGAGGAGTTAGCGGACGATGAGAAAATAAAACTGTTGGAAACGGATAGTAATTTTTATGCTGGTGACTGGTCACATTTTACGGAACTTACGAAGGATCTCGAGAAATATGACATAATCCTAACGTCTGAAACTATATACAACATTGAAAATCAGCAAAAGCTATTGGATACATTTAGAAATCGCCTAAAATCAGACGGTAATGTTCTAATAGCCGCCAAATCACATTATTTTGGAGTAGGAGGAGGACTTGAGCAATTTATTGAGGTTGTAAAATGTGGGAAAGTTTTTAAAGCCAATAATCTTTGGCAGGCTGACGAAAATTTAAAACGCGGCATTGTTGAACTAAAATTGCAATAAAGTAAAAAGAAGTACATATACAGGTATTTGTGTTTAATTATTAATAATTGAAAATTAAAATAATTAGGGAATCAGCCCGAAAAAAATATAGGTTACGGTTTCGGTAAGAGGTTCTATTTCAGTTTTTTTCTTTTGGTTACGGTATCAGTACCGGTACGTGAAGGTACAGCAAATCAATTTTGAAGCACTTTGAAAGTTTAAGGTGTCGTCTTATAATAAATATGACATCGAAATAATTGGCAAGAACTAGAGGTCCAAAAATATAAAATTTTCTAGATGATACAAATTTAAATGCAGAATCAATTTGGGGGCCAAATCATGATCAAAATGATATTCCGCTAGGTTAAGTTTTGATAAAGTTATAAGAGATCAAAGTTTTCGAAGAAAAATGTCAAGGGGTAAGCATGGAAAATTGGATGATAGATAGCTTTGAATCGAAAAATATCAAATTATTATTATCATCTAGATAAAAATTTAAATGCAGAATCAATTTCGAGGCCAAATCATGATCAAAATGACATTCCGCTTGAAAATCGGTTAGTTTTTAATGAAGTTATGAGAGATCAAAGTTATTGAAAAAATGTCAAGGGGTAAGTATGGAAAATTGGATATAATATTGAAAAAATACCAAATTTTCTAGGTGATAAAAATACAAATGCAGAATTAATTAAGAGGCGAAATTATGATCAAAATGATATTCCGCTTGAAAATCGGTTAAGTTTTGATCAAATTATGACAGTTTGAAGTTGGTCTTTAAACACAACCGGACCGGTACAAACGTTTCGGTATTCGTTTCAGTTCCAGTTTCAGTTCCGGTACTAAAAATGAAACAATTAGTTTCGATTAATGGTTCTGGTACCGGTTCCGATGTTATTTCCTGATAATAATAATTAAAGGCCGATAAAGGGGATTTATGTGAATATCCAAATTTGTTTGGTGCAATTAATTATTTGACTAACTGTATATCGGTATAATACCGACTATTTTTTATGCGATTAATGTATGCTTGAAGCACCCTGTTAAAAGGGGCGAATAGTTGGGGTTTTGTTTTTGTCGCGACGCGACTGTGTGAGTATTATGCCGATAAAAATTAATTATTTTTAATTATAATCAAATGTTTAACTGCATACATATGTGAAGCTTACAGTGGGCTTGTTTTTGGCCTTAAACTAATTTCATCAAATTATTATCCTACACGCTGCGTGGATAACGAAACAATTACCAACTCTGCCGCCGGCCCCACTGTTAATCAACGTCTCCTAATGTCAACCACAACCTCGAATTTTATTGCTACAGCAACGGAAGCGGAGCGGCAAGAGACGGAAACGCAAAGTCTTTGCTGTTGCGAATATATTGGACAAGATAAGCAGCACTTTCACATACTAGGATGCTGTTGTAATTGTGAAGACTTTGACTTGGTATGCACGCGGTAGGCAACAAAAATAAGACAAACATAATACACTTACACCCTGTCACAGTTGATCAACTGCAGAAATGCATTTGAGAGATCTGCAGGCTTATACCACATACCCACATTTTAAACTATACAGTTATGATATCCCGTGGGATTACGTCACAACATATCGATTCGTCGATTTTTGCTTAAAGTCCAGTTGGACTTTCTTCTAGTTGGGCAATTCTGTATGAGGTTACCGGACTATCTGCAGCCGGGTAAGCTAGTGAATTCCCAACAACGGCGTTTTTTGCGATGCTATGGAATTTGTAGTTTTTTCGGAAAACTGCCAAATGAGCAGTGAATGTCTTGAGGAAGATCTTACGAGATGTGATCTCTCTTATACATAGATTATGTAAACACATGACAGGAATGTCCTTTTATCAGGGAATCAATTTCGGCTTTATTTCTTTCGGTTCCGGTATCAGTAACGGTATGTAGCGGTTTAAAAATTAAATTAAAAGAATTAAAACAACAAATAATTTTTATAATAGTGTACCGAAAGCGCACCGGTATAACCGTTTCGGTTTTCGGTTCTTAAAAAATAATTTATTTCGGTTGACGATTCCGGTATTATTCCCTGCCTTTTATCCATCTTCAGCCACTCTCTTATTTCAAGATTTCTGAATTGCTCTCTTCAAATTAATAAAACTTTTGCATATTTGCAGCCTCATCACGTGTAAACGCATCAAAGCGCGCAACATAGACGGCATGTTGATTGCCTTCCAGGATCGCCTGCGTTTACCATGGCGCGGTGGCGCCAAACGCATATCACCAGCTGCCCTGGCGCCCGCTTTGATAGTGCCTCTTATGATGGGATTGGCGGCTTTAAATGCCAAGACTGCAATTGTGCTAATGCTATCGTTGATAGGATTTGTCAGCTGGGGATTGCAGATAGCGGAACGCACGGCGACGAGAACAACGTTCTTTTTGAGCTGGATTGTCTTTTCGATTATCTACATGGTGGTGATCTTTGAGTGCGAGGTGCCGCTACTGGAACTCTTGCCGGAGGAGAACTATATATTGCTATTATTTTCATTTGGAGCATTGTATGCGCTATATCGCACTAAGCAACTGGCGCCGCTGAATCTGGTGACAGCACAGTATGGCACCACGCCCAAGGATGAGCTGCCGGGCATCACGGAAGCCTCCAGTGGCGAGGAGCAGGCCGAACAGCAGTCACAAGACACTGTCCTGGGCATTGAAGATGATGACGACAATGAGCCGGGCATAAACTCCGAATCCGCTGGCCTCATTCAGCATGCCCAGCCCAATATTTGTGAGACATGTCGCAAGGTGACACCGAGGCGCGCCTATCATTGCGCTGTCTGCGGCAGTTGCGTTAAACGGCGCTCCCATCACAGCTATTGGCTCAACTGTTGCATTGGCGAGCGCAATTATCTCTGGTATCTGGTGACCCTCGTCCTGTCCGAGTGTGCCTTGTTGCTGGGCGCCAATCTGACATTGACAGCGGTGTGTCATCCGTTTCTGGTGGTGCGTCTGCTGGGCATTCCATTGCTCCTACCCGACGACTGCAGCGAGGTCTTTGAGGACTTTGAGTGAGTGCAGCACATCGAATTAGTTTATCCAAGAAGATTCATTTGTATTTCTTGTAGATTGGGTATATCCTTCATTGTGGCCGCCTATGCAATCCTCATCTCTGGCTACATCACCTGTGTGCTAGTGCGTCAATTGTATCTGTGGTATCGTGACACCACTTTGCATGAATATAAACGGGTTCCAGCCTCAAATGGCAATCGCAATCGCGTCTGGAGCAACTGGCGAGCCATTCTAAAGTGATTAAGCACAATCGCTAACTAAATTGTCCTAAATACTGGCACTTATTAAGGCCAAGACAATTGCAATGTATTCATTTTGTCTGACTAAGCTGAATCCTGAGCTATAATTAGGCCTAAAGTCGTAATATCCTCTTGTAGACATTTAGATTATACCTATTGTTTTATGTGATCTTATGTTTTTCTAGAGAAGGCGCACAGTTTAGGCTTCTAAATATAATAAATCTAATTATAATAAAATTAAAAGCATGTAGCATATTAGATAACGCTGCATTCTGATAATCTTAATAGATACTCATAGATAATCTTAATATGCTTCAGATAAAAGTGTCAGAATCAATATAAATTCTAAACAATTTGTGTTGAGGGAAAAGTAAATACTCAAGTAATAACAAATCTTTGTACTTTTTACAATTATTGTGTTATGTCAGCTTTAGTAATTAAATTTTCCTATATTTATTCTCTTTCCACCACAATAAAATTAAAATTTTGTCTCGGTTCTTACACATTTTATCCATTATAAAATGTAAATGGATAAAAAAATTATTAAAACAGGACTAAGTAAAATTTTTTGTAGTGCAAAGAGGATAAATTTTCATTAAATAGTTAATTGATAAGTTACTAGTTGCAGTCATTAGTCTAGTTGCAATTTAATCAGAAACAAAATTTTTAGAATTAAATAAAATCAAAACGTAAAGGAAAATTAAAAGAATATACAATACAATATATTAAAGAAATCCTTGGACTACCACAAACTGTCCTCCCTTGGCTTGTAGTCGGGCAACAGCTCCCAGATTTTCATGCGCCAACGCTGACGCCGCTCCTCGGTCTCCTTTTCCAGACGCAGAATCTGCGGCAGACGTTGCCAGCAGTCAAGGACCTTCCACTTCAGATGCCTGCAAAGAAGTAACCATAACAGTTTCGAAAGAGACTTCCATGGATAGACACTTACCACTCATGATGCGAGATGGACTGTCGCATTTTTGTGTCCTCAATCAGGCGACAATGAATTGTGTAGTTGAGCCAGCGATTGAACCAATGCTCTGTGGCATGCAGAGCATACCAATCAATGGCCACCTGCATCTTTTGGCGCTCCTCGTGCACATAGAGCACCCAGCCATGAAGGACACGACGTTTCAGCGCCCGATAATAACATTGATCTGCACGAATGCGACGTTCGCGTTGCCGGAACTCGGTGAAGCTGCGCCAGGCATGGAAATACTTGCGCTTGTAAAGGCGCCGAGAGAACTCCTCGCACTTGACCTGATTATCCCGCTTGCGTTGAAGCAAACGCTTAAATCCCTCCATGCCGACGCGACGCAACAACAGACGACGACCGAACTCCAAGGCCTTCCTTTGATTCTCAAGGAAACGTTGACGCTCGCGCTCCTTCAGCACTTTGGCCATCTTCTCCTGGCGACGCTTCTCCTTTAGCACCTCCATGCGCAACAGTTTGGCCTCCTCATCCTGCTGGCGCTGTAGTAAGAAAATACAAAAAAAATATATATATTAATTTGTTGACCTAACTGATGTCTGGAGATTAACGTACAGCACAAAAGGCAAGAGATAGACGACTGAAATTTGTACATTAACTAGGTGTGCTTTTTGAAAAATTCTACCTGGCGTGTGTCAAAATCGACAATTAACTCACAGTCAAAATGAACTGAGCTGGAAGGGTTTCATAGTTTCATTCTATTACTAAAGGTCCTTCTGGTGTTGATCAGACGTTCTGGTAGATCTAAACTCCATATAAAAGAACGGTACACTAAAGCAAAGCAGAAAATTTTGACAACTATTTGCTAGAAAACTTTCCGCCGACGGAAATTTCTGCTCTACTCTTTTCGGGACTTAAGCATGCTTAAAAATTTATGAAAAAATCAGGTTCTTACTTATTAATTTGTTAACATATTAAAATTTTTTTGTAAATTGAGAAAATATGACTTAAAAATGATAGTAAAAAATAATATATAACTGAAATGATATTAAAGAATAAAAAGTGTATAAGTGCCACTGAAATCGAAACCACCGAAAATAACACAAAGCCGTAACTTGGAACTTACCTTGGCTTCTTCAATGGCCAGCTTGGCTGCCTCCCGTTCCGCCTCCGCTTGTGCTCTGCGTTGACGCGCTTGCTCATGACGCACGCTCCGCTCCAGTGCCCGCTCCTGCATGTGCTGCAGGAAACGCGGCTGGAGCAAAGCCTTGCCTTGGAGTCGCTCCAGCTCCTCATCCTCGGCATCACGGAGACTGCCAATTAGCTGCAGGCACTTGGCCTTGGCCTTAGCCTTTGGATCACCGCAACGTATGACGGTCTTCAGCTCCTGCTTGAGATCCTCGCGTGCCTCCTTCGCCTCATCGCTGAGCTTGTGGAGCTTGAGCTGCATTATCAAACGCTCCTGTCGCTCCAGCTTGATGCGCTGCAAATCAATAATGTCCTGCTGCACCTTTAACCTGGAAGGCAAGCCGAAAGAGGGATTATGGAGGAGCAATCCTCTCAAGAAATCTAGCTACATACTTATTCTTAAACTGTTTAGCCATCTTGACCGCCTCTTCGCGCTGCTCCAGCGACTTTTGTGCTATTTTGTCGGATTCATTTGGAGTGGGATTTTGCTTGATGCAACGCTGTCGACGCTTCTCCTGCCTGATCTTGTCGAGAAATACGTTGATCTTCTGCACACGACTGCCTTGTGAATTTCCCGAGTCCCGTTCGATCTTCTCCATTGTTGTGTAGTGTATCCACTTGAGGAAATACTTTCGCATGAGATTCAGTTCGGAATTGTCGCGTGCTTGAAACAGTTGCTCAATTATCCGTTGCTTCTCGTGCGGCACAGATTCGGCTTGCTCATCCTCACTGCTGCTGCATGGCTGACATGACTGGACTTCTGGCTCCAACTGCTGCTTGGGCTGGACAATCACCCGGGGTAATTCTATACGACGGATCACCAAAGGCTCCAACGCGAGCTCAACTGCTGAAGGAGTCTGCTCCGGCTTTGAGATGGGCGTTGGAGAGTTTTTGTGCTTGGGCAGTTGGAACTGCACATGCTTGGAGCCTGTTGCATCCTCCAGTACCGCGTCCAGCTGCTGTTTCTGCTGCTCAGCTGCTTCCAGCTGCAGCTCGTAAAGAGCTTCCTCCGCCAGATCCGAGATGACGGAATCAATGCCATCGCTAGTGTTGGAGCAACTAGAGGATTCTCGCTGTAGCTTTGGCGGGTCATCCGGATCCGTCTCCGGTTGCTCCTGCCGGTGTTGTTGCTGCAGCTCCTCCTCGTAGCGCACGGTGCGCAAGTGCAGCATTTGACGCTCGGCAGCGGCACGCATTGGCTTCAGCAGCTCCTCGGTGGTCAGCAGTGGACTTGGCGTGCGGCAACGTTGTAGCAGCTGGGATCTGCTCTCGTCCAGCTGCACTTGCTTGGCAAACTTACGATACTCGAATGTGTCCAATTCCGCACACGCTTCCAGCTTCGATTGCTTCACTTCCAGCGCTTCCTTCACTTGCCCACGCTCCAGCCAAGTATGCTCTTGGTCTGCCTCCGGCTCAGCCTCCAGCTGGCGTAGCAATGACGTGGTGGCCACCTGCTTGTGTGCGGCACACAGCTCCACAGCCTGACTCAGAGCATCCACCGGTGTCTTGTAGAAGTCATCAATGTGCCTGGATGCCTGCGCCAGACTCTCCATCAGTGGACCATGATTGAGCTTAAAGTCTGGCTTAATGGGACGTACATGAATCTTCCGGTCCAGCGTGCGAGGAGGATGTTGTCTGGCCAATTGCTGGCGAAACTTTTGCAGTTGATTGTGAATGTAACGCTGTTCCACCTCCAGATTGTGCGCCTTGGTCGACTCCAGTGTGCTGCCATGTGCCACAGTCGCCAGTGGCAATTTTCGTGGAATTTGAGCAAACTTAAAAAAAAAATTAAAATAGAAAAAATTTATTCCAGTGTGCTCCACTATGAGATACCCTGTCTTAAATAATAGATGGCTTAGTATCGAAAAAATATCATATTTTCTAAATGATAAAAATGTAAATGCAGAATCAATTTAGAGGCCAAATCATGATCAAAACGACATTCCGCTTGAAAATCGGTTAATTTTTGATGAAGTTATGAGAGATCAAATTTATTGAACAAAATGTCAAGGGGTAAGTATGGAATATTGGATGATAGATGGCTCAAGGGGTAAGTATGGAATATTGGATGATAGATGGCTTAGAATCGAAAAAATATCAAATTTTCTAGATGATAAAAATCTAAATGCAGAATCAATTTAGAGGCCAAATTATGATCAAAATGACATTCCGCTTGAAAATCGGTTAGTTTTTAATAAAGTTATGAGAGATCAAATTTATTGAACAAAATGTCAAGGGAATATTGGATGATAGATGGCTTAGAATCGAAAAAATATCAAATTTTCTAGATGATAAAAATCTAAATGCAGAATCAATTTAGAGGCTAAATCATGATCAAAATGACATTCCGCTTGAAAATCGGTTAATTTTTGATGAAGTTATGAGAGATCAAATTTATTGAACAAAATGTCAAGGGGTAAGTATGGAAAATTGGATGATAGATGGCTTTGAATCGAAAAAATATCAAATTTTCTAGATGATACAAATTTAAATGCAGAATCAATTTAGAGGCCAAATCATGATCAAAATGACATTCCGCTAGAAAATCGGTTAAATTTTGATGAAGTTATGAGAGATCAGAGTTATTGAAAAAAATGTCAAGGGGTATGTATGAAAAATTGGATGATAGATGGCTAAATATTGAAAAAATACCAAATTTTCTATATGATAAAAATACAAATGCAGAACCAATTAAGAAGCCAAATCATGATCAAAATGACATTCCGGTTCAAAATCGTTTAATTTTTGATGAAGTTATGAGAGATCAAATGGAAAATTGGATAATAGATGGCTTAGTATCGAAGAAATATCAAATTTTCTAGATGATAAAAATTTAAATGCAGGATCAATTTAGATGCCAAATCATGATCAAAATGACATTCCGATTGAAGATCGTTTAAGTTTTAGCAAAGTTATGAGAGATCAAAGTTTTTGAAAAAATGTCAAGGGGTATGTATGGAAAATTGGATGATAGATGGCTTAGTATCGAAGAAATATCAAATTTTCTAGATGATAAAAATTTAAATGCAGAATCAATTTAGAGGCTAAATCATGATCAAAATGACATTCCGCTTGAAAATCGGTTAATTTTTGATGAAGTTATGAGAGATCAAATTTATTGAACAAAATGTCAAGGGGTAAGTATGGAATATTGGATGATAGATGGCTTAGAATCGAAAAAATATCAAATTTTCTAGATGATAAAAATCTAAATGCAGAATCAATTTAGAGGCCAAATTATGATCAAAATGACATTCCGCTTGAAAATCGGTTAGTTTTTAATAAAGTTATGAGAGATCAAATTTATTGAACAAAATGTCAAGGGGTAAGTATGGAATATTGGATGATAGATGGCTTAGAATCGAAAAAATATCAAATTTTTTAGATGATAAAAATTTAAATGCAGAGTCAATTTAGAGGCCAAATCTTGATTAAAATGACATTCCGCTTGAAAATCGGTTCAGTTTTGATCAAATTATGACAGTTTGAAGTTGGTCTTTAAACACAACCGAACCGGTACAAACGTTTCAGTATTCGGTTCTTGACAGGGCTTTATCTCGGTAAAGGTTTCAGTTCCGACAGTCAAACTGAAACGGTTAGTTTTGATTAACGGTTCCGGTACCGGTTCCGGTGTTATTCCCTGTTTATAACTTACCATCTCATGCCGCATATCCATTATAACACTCGGATTAAGTTGCTTTTTGGGTTCCCCATCGATGAGCAGTTGAGATTGCCGTTTATCCACGTAGTCCACCTCAATAAAGCGACGCACTGCATCCGTTTTAAACGACAGCGGATTTGCATTTAACTGCCTTTTCCGAATGCGATCCCAACGCGTAGGTTTATTCGCTTTCTCTCGACGTTTCTGATGCGACATTTTTAAAGATTCTCGAAGATTTCAATTGAAAACAAATTGATTTCTGATGAAAGAAAGGCAAGGACTGCTTGTAAACAAGTGGAAAGCGTTGCTCAGGCAACTATGAGTAGCCGGTGCTCAGCTGGAAACAAATTCTACTTGTATTATAATGTCATAAAGCCGAACTGGAGGCCGTTGCTACGGGCAGCAGGGAAAAGCAATCACCCAAAAAATTGATAAGGGTACGATAAATGTACATTAATCGGGATATTAAATTTAGATGATCAGAAAATTAATGCAATAATAAAAATTTATATTTTTCATAAGAATTGAGTCAAATTTCCGTTAAACTATTCTATTTATTTTACATAAAGAAATCATATTAAATTCTAAATTTTCCTTATAAAAAAATGAGCAAGAAAAACCAAAATAATATTTTTTCATGTCACTTTTATAGATTTAGTTTGCAAATTAAATCTAGGTCAGAAAAATAAATCGCACGAAAACCGTTTTAATCGGAGCAATTTTGGAAGTTTACCAAGTGGAAAAAACAGCAGACATTTCCAAAATTAACTATTCTCGAATTTGAATTAAATCTTGCAGAGGTAACAAAATAATTGGAAGTTGAAAATATAAAGAGTTTATATCCTTACAGATTTGAAAAATTCTTCGTTCAGCAGCTTTATTAAACAAATTTTCGAGCTTTTAAGCTTGTTGATAAAAAACTGTTTTGTTTTTTATTTTTTGTTGCATTTTGAAGCGCATTTAATAAAAAGGTTTGCTATAAATGCGATAAATATACGTAAAAAATAACACAATTTTGGACTTGTAAGCTTATAATATGCCGAGTGATAATTGGATTAGGATGAGAGTGTAATCATTAATGAATTATGCAGCTGGATCCTTTTTGTTCTTCTCCTTCTTGGTCTTTTGCTTATCAGCAGCGGCTTGCTCCAGATCGATGGGAGCTGGCTTCACGAATGGAATCTCGTCCTGAAACTTGGCCGGCATGTACTTCTTGAGTGGCTCCGGCACCTTGATGCCCGTCTCCGTCTGATGAGTCTCCAGAATAGCGCAAATGACACGTGTGGCAGCGCACATTGTGGCATTCAACATGTGCACATAGTCGACAGCGGCGTTCATCTTTTTCGTTTGACCATAGCGGACGAGCAGACGTCGCGCCTGGTAGTCCAAGCAGTTGGAGCAGGAGACCAGCTCTCTGTATGCACCGCTGCCGCCGAACCAGGCCTCCAGATCGAGCTTCTTGGCGGCGGCATGATTGAGTGCTCCGGATACAATGTTGACCACGCGATAGGGAATGCCCAGGGATTGGCAGAACTGCTCGGCGTTGCCAATCATTTCGTCCATCATCTCCCAGGATTTGTTGTCGTGCGGTGAGGTCAACACAAACTGTTCGACCTTCTCGAATTGATGCACCCGAAAGATGCCGCGTGTATCGCGTCCATGTGAGCCAACCTCCTGGCGGAAGCAAGTGGACAATCCGGCGTACTTAATGGGCAACGATGCTTCTGGCAGCCACTCATCGCGATGGTAGGCTGCAATGGGCTGCTCAGAGGTGGCAATCAGGTATTTCTCATCCGTGCCGACTTCCTCAGCACGTTCGCTGCCCTTGCCGACCACCTTGTAGAGCTCCTCATCGAACTGGGAGAGCTGGGCGACCTCCTGCATCACCTCTTTGCGCATAAAGAAGGGCGTATACAGAGGCACATAATCACGAGCGTATAGCAAGTGAAGGGCATGTTGAATAAGCGCCTGTTCGAGGAAGACAGCAGCTCCAGTCAAGAAATAGCCACGTCCACCGGACACCACAGCGCCCTTCTCCGCATTCATGCCGTCAATCATGACAATGAGATCCACATGCGAATACTTGCCGCGTTTCTCGCAGTCGCCGTACGTGCGCTCCACACGATTCTCGTCCTCATCATTGGAAACGGGCACCGATGCATGCAGATGGTTGCCCACCTCACGCAGCGCCGTGTTGCGGGCCAGCTCAGTCTCGTCCATGGCCTTTTGGTTCTCGGTCATGGCATCGTCGATGAGCAGACGCACTTGCTTGATTTGATTTACCGTCAGCGGATGCAGGGACTCGGCGGTGACTTGCGTCAGATCCGAGCGTATGTCCGCCGGCACTTCGACGCCCTCGGCACCAACCGGCTCCTTCTTTTTCATCTTCTCGCCAATGACTTTGCTGCAGACGTTCTTCACCTTGTTGAGATTGTCGGCGCGGTGACGTCGCTGCCGCCATTCGCCGTCTTTTTCGATGACCGTCTCGACCAGTGCCACATCCTTGAAGCGTCTCTTTTGATTCTCGCGAACTGCCTCGGGATTGCCTCCCTTGTCGCTGCGAAACAGATCCAAGTCCAGTACCATTTTAAGCGACGCTTTTAAGCTTTATAAAATTCACGACTAATTTCGTCAGCGTGTGTCACAACGTGGCGACTATAGATATGGGTCAATATTTAAGTAACTGCTACCTGTCACTTCTATTTTCTACCAACAAGCGGCAATTGATTTTATCAAAACATTTATCAAAAAAAAATTAGTAAAAACGAGGCGTATACAATTGTGTATTTACAACATTGACTCAGAACTGCAATAATACAAGCAAAGAAATTTGAAAATGATAAACAAATCACAGAAGTAGCAGTCACAATTTTTAAATTCATAATGCACATCACTAGTCGGCCAGAGCAAATTTATTCGCTGACTTTATCGATATTTGTTGCGATTGACGATATTTGCTAACAAGAAAACAGAAACAAACTCTTGCGAAATAGGTCCAATTGGAAATACTTTTAATAAATTCAGCCATGGATTTCATTGAGCGTGAATTGTGCGACATAAGAAATGAATGCAAGAATAAATTAAACCACAGCAGAATCATTACCTGCAATACAACGCTTGTGCGGGTGGATCTATTGCCGGACAGAGCGAATCGCACATTGACGGTTTGCTTACGTTTTCCGGCAGATTATCCACAGAGCTCATCCATCATGGTGGAGCTGAAAAGTCGCGTTTATTCGGATAAATTGCTGGCCGAGCTCACTCGACTCATGGATGAGCATGCCAAGGAGCATATGGGAAAACCACAGGCATTGCTTGTTTTGTGCTTTGCCTTGCAGTATTTATCGGACAATCCATTGTGCGTGTGTCTAGACGAGATCAAGCAGCTGCGCACAGATATTAAGTCCAGAGAAGTCGCCGGGAACGTTGCCAGTCAACTAAAGCTGCGTCAGCGCACCAGTTGTGTGGAATTAATTGCTAGAGGTGGTCACTACATCTATCGCATCACAGCCGTTGTGCCCGATGATTATCCCAACCAGTGTGTCGAGATGCGTGGCCAGGAGTCCAATTTACCCAATGTCCTGGTGCGTTACCTCAACGGACAATCGCGGGAGATTGCCCGTCAGTGTGTGGAGCCGCCGTTGCGTCTAAGCAAGGATGAACTCGCCAACTTTCGACCCGTACACAGTCTTTATCGCACCCTCAAGTTCTGTTTGGAGGCGACTCGCGATTTCCATCTTGAGCTGTGTCCAATTTGTGATAATCCCGTGCTGCAAACACAGCCGGAGACAGTGGTACTGGATGACCGTGAAGATGCGTTTGTCGAGCGCGTCTACTGCGGCCATCTGTTCCATCAGGGCTGTCTCAAGCACTATCTGTCCGAACCTCCGTTTCCCAAGGGCGGCAAACTCTGTCCGGCTAAGCGACGTCATCCACGCTCCGACGCACAAACCTACATGGGGAACAAGGCAACTGCAGCATTGATAGCAACTGGTAGCAGCTGTAATAAACTGGACAATGGAATGGGATTGGGATTGGGTGTTTGCGGCATTAAACTGGCCCATGATCGTTGGGTTCTCAACATAAAGACAGCCGAAGCACGCTGGGCACAAAAACAGGCCCGACAACGTGAACTGGAGGAGGTGGTCGACTTTCTACAGTGAAATACAATGCACCAACATTTCTGTATATAAATTATAATATATTTAAATTTAATTTGTGATGTATTCGAATACGCTTTAATGGCTGAAGATGCTAGGTTATGAAATAAATAGTAAGATGATTATGATTACAAGCTAATGACTTGACTTGGTGTATAAATTGTGAATTGGTCAAACATAATGCAGATCGAACAAATTATGATCTTGTCTGTTGTGCGACTAGTTTGCTTATATAGATAGTTGTGTACTTGGAAGCCCTCCCGAACTATTAGAAACCCGTGACGATTTCATCATCCTCGTAGCGCTTGATGGGATCTCCTTTAATTAGCGATGATATAAGACTGTAAAGATGCACAAAATTTGGAGATTAAATACGATTGGGTACAGTATGTTAGTAATTGTTGTAATAATATAAAAAGTTTACACATTTTTTCTTATTTTTCTTTTTAAATAAATAAAGAAAAGCTAAATCCAAAAAATTTTCTCTTTTTGTAATGAAAATTATTTGGATATTTATACCCTGTGCGGGTATTTCCAGTTTGTGTTACACAGATGGAGGCTTGGCAGACCCCGCTTATTTTTTATTACTTTTATTAATTTGCCATCAACTTACCAGTACAAACCAACGAAGAACATGATAAAGTAGTAGCCGAGGTAGATCATACAGTTCCTTAAGTGCACCTTCAGCAGACCACGACTGTGTATATCGACGGGATCGTAGACTCCGAGGCTGTCCCGACGCTGTCGATGTAGCTCATAAAACAGCCACACGACCATTGGCAGATTGAGCACAAACATTACCCAGTGGCTGCAAACAACAACAGATTTATAAATCAATTGTTATTATCATAGAATAACACCATAACCGGTATCGGAACCGTTAACCGAATCAAAACCTTTCATTTTTCGTACAGGATCTGAAACCGTAACTGAAATTAATTCCGAAAACCGAAACGCCTGTACCGGTACGGATGTGGTACAATTGCTAGGTCAAAGAGTTGACAAACTTCCTACTGTCATAACTTGAAGAAAACTGATCCGATTATCAATTTGAATGCCAATTTGATCATGATTCGGTCTTTAATTCAAAATGCATTTAAATTTTTTGCATTTAGAAAAATGTACTATTTTTCGATCATCATAGCCATAGTTCCACGTTAATGGTAAATTTTAAATCTCAAGTTTTTACTTTTAATCAACTCCTTACATCTTAATTATTATAAAACGACCCTTTAAACTTGATTCTGAGGCCTATCATTTTCTTGTAAAAAAAAACATGTCAAAATTAAGAAATATTTTGAATTGTAAAGTTGCTAGGTCCGAGGCTTTAGCAACTTCAAACTGTCATAACTTTGGTAAAACTTTACCGATTTTCAAGCGGAATGTCATTTTAGTCATGTTAGTTAGGCTCTATATTCATTCAGTATTCAAATTTTATTAAATTCATTGAAAAAATTGTATTCCTGTGGATCTAGATATTTATTCGATGTTATAATTATTATAAAACTACTCCTTATCATTTTAAAATTTTTCTAAATTGATTTGGTGTACCGTTACGTACCGGTACTGATACCGAAACCGAAAGAAGAAAAATGAAATATAACCTTTTAGCAATATAGATGTTTCGGCGCGTACCGGAACTGAACCCTTAACCTTTATTGGTTTCGGTTTGATTTCTTGATTATGAAAAAAATGTGTTTTTTACCCGGAGATGAGCAGAAGGAAGCAGAGTAACGCATGGGATCCAAATTTAGGTATAACCCAGAAGTTTAGGCGTCGACAGCATTCCTGGGCATTTAGATAGTCACACTCCAAGTCGGCCAGCGTTAACACCTATCAACAATAACAACCAACAATGTTTTAGATTGATTTTTATTCCTTTCCGGCTGTTTTCGCACACAAGCGGCAACTCACATAGTAAATTAATAGCAAAAGTATGGCGCCATAAACCAGTAGCGTAATGCAGAATACAGCTGTTTCGGGCAGAAACATAATTGCACTAGAGATTCACTTTTTACTTAGAAATAGCTTTAAATTAATTCATATAAATAATTTGCGACATTTTCGCTATTGTTTTTTTTAATTGGCTCACATGGGCAGTGCTGGAAAGTGCCTCCAAGGTATTTTATGTTTGGTGATGCACTTATCTTCGATATATTGATGGTATCGAAAGTGTCTCGATGGTTTTACAGCACTAGTTTAGAACAGGTTGGCAGCTCCATACACTTTACATTTTTTGTTTTGCTTGTAAACAAACAAGCGAATATTAATAATTTGCATAATCTAATGGGAGGAAAGAGTTATTATTGTGACTATTGCTGTTGTTTTATGAAGAATGATCTCAATGTGCGAAAATTACACAACGCGGGCATCTCACACACCACCGCAAAAGCAACTTACATGCGTCGCTTTGAAGGTCGACAAAGTTTTCATCTATACTAAATATTAATTAATAACAATATGACTTTGCATATATTTAGATCCGCGCAAGATGTTGGCTGCGGAGCGCATGAAAAGGCCGTGTAAACGTTATTTTGCTGGCTTTTGTAAATTTCAGCTACTCTGCAATTTCGGACACTACAGTGAAAAACAGCTAAAGCAGCTGGAAAAAATTGGTAAGCGATATTTTTGGTTTAACTCAATTTATTAGTCACTTATAAACTATTTGCAGTGAGTCGATTAAAAAATAAACGATCCAAAAGGAAAAAGAGCTCACACAAAAGAAAAAGTAATCTGCCGCCGTCCCTTCAATCCATGAATTTGTCCAAACTGAAGAAAACCAATTAGCAGTTGGACTGGGGCTAAATTTAATTAATATTAAATAATTTTCTAGTTAAATGAAATAGCTGAACAATTGTACAATTAAATTGATTTTCCATTTAAAATGCTAATAACCTTGTCCATAATGCGGGCAATTTTTAAACTGATGCGCAAAAGACGAGCAAATTCATAGTGATATGATTTTGGGCTGTGTCCACTAAGGTTCTCCTCATCGGGATCGCTCAGATGGGCCAATAGGAAGTAACATAAGTGTTCCATTTCTCCCTCAACGGCAAAGTATAAACTAGCATTTCCCGCACGTGCTTCGCTCGCATTTAAAATCTCATTTTTGAGGCGACGTCCCATTAGTTTCTCCTTGTTGTGATGCAATCTGTCGCAGGCACGTTCATAGAACTTGGCAAACGACTTCTCATCTCTGAGTTCAAGACTTCTACTGCTCTCTTCTGTCTTCCCGCCGTCTGACTCCTCACGCTGATAGACGGGTGCACCCAACTGTCGCTCATCGATGATGTTACAAATGATCTCAGCCATTTTATAACGATTGTGACGCACTGCAATGTGGAGAGCTGTGTATCCATCATCGTTGGTTTGCAGCAGCAGATTCAGGTCTATGTGTAGCATTAACTGACGCAGTGACTCTAACTTGATGTTGTTTATGATGGCCAAGTGGAGAGCCGTATTTGAATCCTCATAGATATGCATGGGAAGTACGCCGGCATTTAGTATAATTTTTACTATTTCTGGATGACAATCGGTGGTTATGGCCAACTGTAGGCAATCCTCTCCATCCGCGCTAAGCAGCTCATTGAAATCCACATTTTCCTTCATCTTTGACCAAACGAAAACCTGACGTTGCAAACCTTGAATATTGCTCCTCAAAATGGCATCGTGTATGGGTCTAAAAAAACATTGTAAGTTACTGTTATTATCCAAAGGATAACCTTCCTATACATACAAAAGTCCTTCCTCGGACATAACATGAGATATTAGGAACTCATTGGACATTGTGGTAAGAATTGTACGTTGAATGCCATCGTTGATATAATCATCTATTTGATCGCAATACTCATTTAAATTGATGTCACTGAGGCAAGCGGAGAAATTGGATGCAACTGAATCTCGACGTTGCAAGGAATTTGTGTTGGGGCTGCTGGATGTCGCTTTGGGACTTGGACTAGGTTCCTGTAATTAAAAAATTAATAAATATTTCAAAATGTATCTTTAAATCAACTTAATTTACTATCTTAACTTATTTCATTCACAACATAAAATCGTTTTTAAGTTTTATAATTTTATTGTTAATTGATTAATTTTTATTAAAGTCCTTTTATTTTTATTTGTTTAATTTTTGTTGTATTTTATGCATAAGTTAACTTTTTGACGACAGATTTTAATTGACGTTAATAAATAAAAACAAATACAAATCAAAAAGGCTATTTTGACACTATTGTTCTTATGGCAGTCGTATAATGATTAGTTCGATATAAGCTAATTTTAGTCGGGTTCTATATTACACATAAACACAACTTCTGAGTTTGAAATACAAACAACCATCAAAATATTTAATCTTTAATTTATAACTATTCGTTCCTATGGCAGCTGTTTAATTTATTAGTTCAATCCGACCGATCTGAATTATTATTATTTTTAAAAATAGTTAACCCCAATGACTCTCCTTATTTCTTTTATTTTCAAATTGTTCTTTAAAAAAATGCTTCCATTAAAAATCCAACCAAGAACAGGTTTCTTTTGTGCTTTTCTCTTTGTCAAAGCAATTACTTGACATACTGTGTATACTGTCAAAATGGCGGATCTGTTACCTGTACGTGTAAAAAAGATATAAGTTTCATAGAACTCAGACAGACCTGGTTTTACAGATTCAGGTGGACCCCTGAGTAAGAATATATAGTTGATCAAGTAATTCTCTTAACAAAATAAATTATTAAAAATGTTATTCCTTATTTTTTTTTTTCGAAAACAATTTCTGGATACTATGCAATAATTTTAAATTAAAAATATGTTTAACTTACGGGAGTTTCCAGTTTCTTCTTCTTGATCGGCTGCAATGGCGTTAGTTGCTTGTCCTCGCGTTCCTGCCATGCCATTTGGGCTGCCGATCTTTTGACCACCTGTGGAACACATGTGTTCCGTTTTCTTCCACGTTTGCGAGGTACTTTCACATTTGGATCGGGGGGTTTATCATTAACCGTGCTCTCCACGACTGTGTCTGTGGAGAGTTTGGAGGGGGGGCATTCTTTCTTAAGGGGTGACTCTGGTTTCACACTAACTTTAATATTAGTCTCATTTTTAATAGGTGACTTGCTTTGTGTCTCTTTAGTCTCCAATATTTCGGATTGTGTTTGTGTTGACGCATTCACTTTTAGGGGCTTTTCTTCATTTTTGGAGCAGTGCTTACACTGATTAGGGTTTGAGATAACCGATTTATCACTACTACGCCCGTTGATAGCGTCAATTACGCGCTGTTGCAAAGCCTTATCGGGTAGACGCATTAGCAATTTAAATATATCCTCGTAAATGGACTGAAAGGACTTGCGCTGCATGTATGTATTCGTGATTACATTGGTTTGCACCCCGATTTGTGGTTTCATTTTAATATCTGACGTTGTCACACGAATCTGTTGAGATTTTGTTAATAACACTTTCTTCATGGTTGTCACTTTATTTGTAACTCCTGCGCTTGCTAAATCCGTTCACTCGATGTTGTCACTTTCGGGGGATTTCTCGTTTTATTTTGATTAAATAAAATATTAAGTTGGTTTTTCCCCATCAAGCGTGCACAAGTAAAATAAGAGTTGTATTGCATCGTTCACTTGAACTACACTCAAGTGAATAAACGAACTAAATCTGGTGACGGTTTGCTCAAACGAGTGAGTGAACAAAAAGTAGTTGCTCCATAAAGTGAGCAAGTGAACATGTAGGAGTTAAGTTTTTTTTTTTTTATAGTTATTTCTTATTATTTTTAAAGATCGATTGCTAGAACTTCAAATGGGATATCTGCTTAGTAGATTTAGTCATCCCTGAGCATGCCGATATTATTAATAATTATCTATTTTTTAATAAGTAAACATACTTTTTACTATCCAAAGATTTCCGATTAAAAAAAATACATTTTTTTTTTAAACGAGCATGTTTTCTTAACTTAATTTAACGTATTATTATGTTCATAAATTAAAAAAAAAAATGGTGTAGTTTTAATATAATTTTAAGTGAGCTTGTGAGCGAACTGAGTGTGTTGGCTCACTTTGAAAAAAAAAGAACAAGTGAACATGTTCACCTAAATGAGCAGTGTTTACCAACACTAGCTTAAAACAAATCAAAACCAAATCTGGATCAGTTTATGGAATACCCCAGATGCTTGCTCACATTTATCGTACAACGCAACGTAGTTTACGGTCTTGTACTTATCGCTACAGAGTAAATTTCAATTTATAATTTGTAGCTAAGTTTATTTCGTGATTAATCAAGGCAAAATCGCAGGAAATCGAATAACCACGCTTCTGCAAATATTTATTAATTGTGATTCAATATGCCAACCATCAAGTTACAGTCGTCGGATGACGAGATTTTTGATGTCGATGTACAAGTTGCCAAGTGCTCTGTTACAATTCGCAACATGTTGGATGATTGTGAATCGGAGGAGGATGATAACGCCATTGTGCCATTGACCAAAGTGAATGCAAAGATTTTGGGCAAGGTCTTGGAGTGGGCCAAGTATCATAAGGATGATCCTCAGCCAACCAAGGATGATGAGAGCAATAAAAAAAGTACCGCTGAAATGAAATCATGGGATGACGAATTTCTTAAGGTCGATCAGGACCAACTCTTTGAACTGATTTTGGCCGCCAACTATTTGGATATTAAGAGCTTGCTTGAGTTAACCTGCAAGGCTGTCGCCAATATGATCAAGGGCAAGACTCCAGCGGAGATACGCAAGACATTCAACATCAAGGATCCCGCCGAGGAGAAGTAGATTGGATGGAAAATCGGCAGGACGAATGGGGAGAACGCACTGTGGCTTATTGGCACCCGCTAGTTTTGGAAGGCTTCGTTATTAATACGATAAAAAAAAAAAACAAATTACAATAAATAAACTGAAGTGATGAAATTCATGTTCGCAAGAAAAATGAATATGCTTAAGCAATTACGAATTAAATAAGACTACAGAATCTCTATTCCGATTTGAAAGATTTTTTATTTCTTAGAACTTTTGACTTGTTCACTTGCGGTTTATGCGGGTATTGTTCTGAAAAAGCTCGTATTTTTTAAATTCAACGCATTTACGATAAGGAATATTGTTTAATAAGTGAGCCTAGCAGTTTTATATATACATATGTAGAAGATTAGTCATCAAGAAATTCGGAAAATTTTTAAGGATTTCAATACAGTTGCCGTCTGACAATCTATAAATATCAAAGGCTTGACATACATTGTCTAATATTTTCAGCAAACAAATCAAAAATTTAAAAATTTTAATAGTACTATATTGTTATTTTTATGTTGTCAATAACTTTCTCCATGTATATTTTTACATATTTACACATTTGGGTTTCTTTTGTAGTGTTTCTTGAAACCTATACGATTGACAACACTTGTCAAACCTAAAAAAAAAACTTTCTCAACTGACAGAACTAACTATAAAATACCTGAGTTGGCAACAGCGGTTGCTTTCAATATAGGGGCTAACGTTATTTTGAAAATGTTAATCAAATTTATCATGTTATTTTCCATTGATTTAAGTTGGCGCTGGTTAGCAACGCTGCAGGTTTTGTTTTAGAATTGTTCATCGTAGTTCAATTGAAGGATTTAGTTCAGTAGCTTAATTTTTGATGAACGATTTAAACTTTCAATAGTTAAGTAGTTCCCTTTTTTTTCATTGTTCGTTCAGTGATTAGAATCCCAACATAGTTCGTTAAGTGGCTAGGATTAATATGGACTTGAATTTTATATTTTTTAATAGCAAATTACTACATTGAACTGAATTTTTGTGAAGGTTCTAAATTTGTATATGTGTTATCATTCTACCCAAACATTCTATTGACTCTAAGTAAACTATTTATTCCATATTTATTTAATTTAAATTATTTTTAATACTGTTTTTCAACGAATAAACATTATTTAGATTTTAGTCACTGAACTAAGTGACCTCCAATCAGGGATTAAGTTCGTTCGTTCACTTTGGGGACTAGTTCATTTGATACAACCCTAATTTGTGTGAGTGACAGCAGCAGGCCAAGTTTTTTCCATAAATTTTTTATTGTATGTGAATCTATTGTTAACTAATATTAAATGTACTTTAGAGCTTGTGCGATAAGGTTTTCGTAAAAGTTTCAAATGAGTGAGTTTTGTGAAAGTAATTGTTAGTTGTACGTGCGTATTTGGAATTGATACGAATTCAGCCTCAGGTACGCGTAATATGGAATCGCATTCACGATATGGACGCAGTTTTTCTGGTGCAAGTGGTGGCGGTGGTGGTGGCGGGGGCGGGGGCAACAATAGCGGCAACCACAGACGCTACAGCCGCTCCCGATCTCGGTCCCGGTAAGCATAACCGCACACTTGCTTATATAAATATAGAATCTAAATCAATTTGCATACCAATGCAAATTATTTATGTCTTGCAGCGAACGCAGCCGGGAACATTCCGGTTACAGGCGCCGCAATTCTCGTTCACGCAGTCGGGAACGTTCGACGCATCATTATCGCAACGCTGGCAGCGCCGACAAGGATTTGTATCGCGATCTGATTAACGACGATTATAACGAGGATCGGGGCAGCAACTACAGCAACTATAATAATTCGCGAAATAATAATTATCACCATCGGCGCGACGATAACTACGACAGTGAGCGAGATCGGGAACGTGAACGTGACCGTGAACGTGATCGTGACCGTGATCGGGATCGAGATCGTGATCAGCGCTGGAAGAACTACGATCGAGAGCCACGTGAACGTAACTCCGACTTTGATAGAGGCGCAGAACGCAGGTAATTATTTCCAGGGATTGTGATATTTTCAAATGTATCTTTATTCAATGTATCTTTATGATTATATATATGCAGAAATGCAAAACAACTGAAAACCAACCAAACACCTATACATTTTGGTTAGATTTCGGTCTGTTTACATAAGCACCCACTAATTTTTAATGGGATATCCTGAAAAATAAAATCTACTTATTTTAAATGGGTGTTAAAAATTTAATTTTATGATTTTTAAATAATAAAATTTTGTAATCATTTTTTTTTATTTATATTCAAAATAAATATTATTTGGATAAAAAACCAGAACTAAAAAATAATTCTTTTATTAAGAAAGAGGTATAAAATGTTTGTTGTATAAATCTATTGCTGCTCTTGTTCAGATATATTTTTAACTAATCCTTTTCCCCCAGTCGTGACTTTCGTTCTCATAATAATGGCAATGGAAGCAACAACAACAACGCTTTGGCTGTTGGCAACAATCGTGATCGGGATAGACGTTATTCCACCGAAGAGGACAGCTATGATAGCGACGAAAGCGATGATAGCCAGTATCGTCGTAATCACATCAGAACCAGCAACGAGGCATTGAACCAAATCATTATATTTGGTCTGAAGAAGCACATCACTGAGGCGGATGTAAGTATCTCAAGTAAAACCCTTTACAGTTCTATTAATCGGAGGTATTTTGCTTAATAGATTATGGGAGCGCTGATCCAAGTAAATATGGAGCCCTCTTCCATAAGGCTCATAAGGAAAAGACCTACAGGTGGGTTATAATATCGATGCAGTTAGTTTACCATATCTAGTAATACGAATTATAAACACAAGGCGTAAGTATTTCTAAGTGTTAACTTGGCAGTAGTCCGGCAAAGTTCGCACCAGCAACCAAATTGAATATACATTACTTGGCCTTCAATAAAAAAGAAAAACAAAAACAAAAAAAAAACGACAACAAAACTATAAACAAAATACAAACAATACCCAAAATGTTACAAAAATATTAAACAATTTACATTTTTTGACAAAAACATTTTGTATCTGCTTCTATCTAAAATTTAGGTGCATCACGCGGTTTCGCATTTGTCGAGTTTAATACCGTTGAGGAAGCAACACGTTGGATGGAATTAACTCAGGTATCACAACAAGAAACCAACCAAGAAAACAAGCTCGGCATCAATAATTGCGAAATATGTGCCTTAAGTTCAGTTTAACCCCTCCATAAATTGCAAAATTATAATATCTTTTTAGTTAAGATATTTTAAAATATTTATTGTCTGATTTTCGAGATGTCTTCGTGTGGGAACTGAACTTAAAGTAAACATTTCAATTTATTGCGTTTACCCAATGCAATAATGCAAATGGAGAACCGACAACAACAATCAAGTGCAACGTTATCAAATCAACAAACAACTGCGCGTTTAAAACACAGAAGCAACCTGGTGACTGTGTACTCTGTGCAACTTATCCAATCCCAAAGAACAAACTCTAATCGTTCTCATTCTCTCTTCTCTCTTCCTTCTTTTTCCGCTCAGGGCAATCTGAAATTGGGCGATCAACGTGTTTTCCTGCAATACAGTCATAAACGCATTACAGACTGGCATTGCGTGAAGGTAAATAATTGGGAACAAATACTACTTACTTATAATTGAAATTAATTGGCTTGTCCTATGACATAAAAAATTAATACTATATTTTTGTTTCCTTTTATAATTGTACAACCGTTGTAAAGAATGTAATGGCTTTTTCTGACAATTAATTTATGCTTACTCATCCTGCATGTTACTAAAACCTATAATATATTCTTACCAAGCCTGCAAAATTTTGAGAAAGGTTCGGTTCGTTGGTTCGCACCATAGAACAAGATTTAGGTTCGGTTCGCGAACCGTGTTGTATACTCCTTGATCACAATATTTTTGTTCAAAAATTAATAACTGGTTAATTTTAATACATTAATTTTAACGACTTTATTATTTTAATTTTTGCTTGATTTTTATAACAAAATATTTTTTAATAAAAAGTTAGTCTTTTGTGAGTAATCTAACTTATTGCTATGATTTACAAATGACTAAATATTTTATGCATTTGGTCGCAGTCTAAAATTCTTGCGTAAAAAGCACGAAATTTATGAAAATATTTTTTTCGAACCGAAGCTTTATTTTAAGAAAGGGATTTGGGTTTGTGGGAAAAATTTGTTCAAGGTTCGGTTAGTGGTATCTGGTTAAGGTACCCCAAAAACGCGACCCGAACCGGCTCAGCGAGGTTCAGTTCAAAATCGGTTTGCAGCCATACTTATTTACTATTGATCTGATTGGGGATTTCCTTAAATATGTCAATAGTTTCGATTTTATTTTTCATAGTAAACGTAGTAATTTAAATTTGTGTTTTTTTTTTAGATTTACTTACATTTATTAAAATGTATTTATTATCTTTATTTTTACTTTTAAACTGTATTTTAAATCCTTGCTGACAATTAATAGGTAAATAATCAATTGATAAATTCTTTTCTTTCAGTGTGGCGTCTACAATTTCAAGCGTCGTTTCTCCTGTTTCATGTGCACGGCATCGCGGGCGGAAAGTGAAAGCATCTATTCTGGCGGCGGCGAGGGCATTGACGAAGTTAGCCCGATTCTAACAAAAAGTATACAAATCAATACAAATCTCCATTTTGTCAACAATTCCGATTCAGTTGCGTTGTGATCATTTTAATTGAAACGCTTTCCCCCCTCAACCACTTCCTAATTCAATGCAGAGATCATGTTGCGTAATCTGGATGCGCTTACCACCGAGGAGAGTGTTCTTACCGCCCTGCAGAAGGTGCTGCCAAAGTTGGCCAAAACAATTACCAAGGTGCTCATCAGTCGCGACACTTTGACCCAAACTTCTCGTGGCTTTTGCTATCTACATTTCGAGACCCTTGTCGATTCGATGGATGTTCACAATGCATTAACAGCACTGGAGACGCCGCTGCGAATCGATGATCGGGATGGTGAGTTGACTGCTTTGCAATTAATGATTATTAACTAGTCGTTGTGATAGAAATATGCATTAATCAGGTGAGTTCCGGAAATGTAAACCAACCAAAAACAAACCAAAAGTTTTTGGGAGTACCACTGAGTAACATAGATTTCACAAAAGTTAAACGTAATTATCGAAAGAGGCAAACATCTTTAATTGATAATAAAAATCAAATAATATCTAATTTTATTCTTATTATTGTTTGTATTTATACAATTTCGGTTAAGAAATAGTCTGATTCTTGCTAACTCAAGTAAAACTAATGAGAGCGTTGTAATGTTTTAAATTTGCATATTTTGCAAATAAATACTATTAGTCCAAATTTAATTTCTGATTTTAAAAATAAATATTACAGATTAGCTTTCGATTGGAGCTTTTGTAATAAAAAAAATTATAATTAAAAATAAATAAGCACAGTTTTAAAATCAGGAACGTTAAATAATGATTATTTTGTTTTTTTTTTTTCAATTTAAACAAATAATTCACTTTTAGTAACCTTAAAAGAACGTGAAATTTTCCAAAATTTTTCCTTAAGGCCTTATCTATGCGATTTCACCATGATCTTAAACTTAACTTATGAATTATAAATTAAACAATAATTATTGCTGAACAAAAAAATATAACTCAAAAAATTATCATTATTTTTGAGCAAAAAAAATAAAACTCATTAAAGCATGATTATGATTTAAATTATTTTATTTTTTGATCAAAAATAATCAGAAGTAAAATAATAAAAATTAAAGCACTGATTATGCTGTAATTTTATATTAAGACTAAAAATGATTATAGTCCCTGTTAAAATACAATTATTTTTCCTGCTATATTTTGATAAATATGTGATTTAATTTTATTTTCAGTATGCGTCAGCTATTGCATGGACGCAGAGGATCGTCAAGTGGCGTCAAAGGATTCACAAGGTGAAAATGTCGGCGGCACTCACAATAGTGCATTGGCCGCCGTGCCGCCTTCAGATGCTGGCGGGGAATATACGTTGGCGGATGTGCCACGTCTGGCGGAGTACAGTGCCTCATTGTATGCATCGACGCCGGCAGAGCATGCACATTATGTGCAGTATTATACGGATTACTATGTGGCCGAGATCAAGAAGGGCGGTGGACATCTGATTGGCGGCGGTGAGGCGCAAGTGACGGAGGCGAATTCAGGTGCAGCCGTCGCACTTTCGGCCATTCAGCGTAAACAGAAGAAGATGAGCAGCATTGAGACAACGGCCACAGCGGCGGCAACAGCTGCAGCCCAGGCGGCTGCCGCAGTAAAGGCGACATTTGCGGCACAGGCTGTGGTTGCACCCAGAGGGAATGATGGCAAAACTTATCGTAAGTCAAGACGTTTCTTTTTACCCAGGGATTTCAAATAAGAGTTAAACCCAAAGAATGGGGTATCCTATACCCAAAAGACAACTTTTTGGTGTATATTGAAAATTAAAAACTTCATTACAATTAACATTTATAATGAACAATTTTTTATAAGAATAAAAAATACGAGTTATTTTATATTTTTGTAATAAAACCAGGGAATAACACCGGAACTGCAACCGTAACCGAATGAAAATTGTCTGTCAAGAACCGAATACCGAAACGTTTATACCGGTACGGTTAAAGAGTTGACCAACTTCAAACTGTCATAACTTGATCAAAACTGAACAGATTTTTTAATGGAATGTCATTTTGGTCTTGATTAGGCCTCTAAATTCATTTTGCATTCAAATTTTATTAAATTCTTGATTAGGCCTCTAAATTCATTTTGCATTCAAATTTTATTAAATTCTTAAAAAAAAATATTTTCCTCTTGATTTTACTAGATATTGATTTCGATGCTAAGGGTCCCCCCTTTGAAATTTCGAAAATTCAAAATTTTAAATCTCAAGTTTTCACTTTTAATCAATTCCCTATATCGTAATTAGTATAAAACATCATTTTAAACTTGATTCTGAGACCTTTAATTTTTTTTTAAAAAATCATGTGAAATTGAACAATAATTTGGACTTGTAAAGTGACCAAATCCGCAGTCTGACCAGCTTCAAACTGTCATAACTTGATCAAATCTGAACTGATTTTCAAGTGGAATGATTTTGATCATGTTTTGGCCTGTTAATTCATTCTGCACTCAAATATTTGAAAATTCTTTAAAAAAATTTGTTTTGCCTTTTTTATATCGATGTCATATTTATTATAAAACGACATCTTTACATTTTAAAATGTTTTAAAATTGATTTGTTGTGCCGTTACGTACTGGTACTGATACCGAAACCGAAAGACAAAAACTGGAATAATACCTTTTACCGAAATATTATTTTCGGGACGTACCGGAACCGAAACCGTAACCAATATTTGTTTCGGTTTGATTCCCTGAATAAAACATTTACATATTATTTATTTTTTCAGTTTTTATTTTAAAACAAAATGTTCAGGTCCCTTCTATTTACTAATTGTTAGCTAATTTTATTTTACAGCTGTACCCGATGTGAGCCGTTATCAGTATGATGAAACCTCTGGTTATTACTATGATCCCAGCACGGGTTTGTACTACGATGCACACTCTCAATACTATTACAACAATGAGACTGGCGCCTATCTGTACTGGGATCAGCGACGTAGTACGTATATATTGGCTACGCCTGCCTCGACACAAGCAGCCTTGCAGGAGTCGCTGGCGCTGGAGTCGCAGGCCGAGCAAAAGGATGAGGAGTCGTCCAAGAAGGAGAAGGGCAAGGACAAGGACAACAATAAGCATGACAAGGTTAAGGTGGCTAAGAAGATCGTCAAGGACATGGAGAAATGGGCTAAACAACTGAATCAGAAGAAAGACTACACTGTGGTGGCCACACCGCAACCCATACTGCCTGGACGTGGTGATCCCGGCGAGGGGCCGAGCACATCGCGTGCTGCAGCCGGCGCCTATGCAGATGTGGGCTTCTCCATACTCGAAAAGAAGGAGCGTGGCAAGTTGAGCGACTATGTGGCAACACCAGCCGCTGCACCAATGAATAAACTTGTTAATTCCTATGGATCCGACTCCGAGGAGGATAATGCTGGTGCTGCAGGCGCGCAGAATTTGAATACGGCTGCTTCCAGTGGCGCTGGCGTAGACGAAATGGACTATGTGGACTTCCAGAAACTAACCTGCCTACTGTGCAAACGTGCATTTCAATCCCATGACATACTGCAGAAGCATTTAAAGATGTCCAACTTGCACAAGGAAAATCTTGCCAAGATCAAATCGGGCAATGCTGCTGGCGCCAGCAACGATGATGCAGCAGGTCCAGGTCTCTCGTAAGTTTGCCAGTCTTCAAGTCGAAAATCAATTCATGATTTCGTCTTTATTTCCAGCTATCGAGATCGCGCCAAGGAGCGCCGACTAAAGTATGGTGAGGGGGATCCGCCGCCGCCGAATCGCAGTCGTGAGCGTTTCGAGCATGAGATTAAGAGTATGCAAACACGTCAAAAGGATGGCGGTCCCGCACCCGCTTTGCCCATCAGCTCCAATAATGTGGGCAATCGGTTGCTTCAGAAAATGGGCTGGTCGGAGGGTCAGGGATTGGGTCGCAAGAACCAAGGACGTACGCAAATCATCGAGGTAACTTGTCAATAATATGAATTCAAACTATTGCTCATTGTGTTTTCTCCGCTTTATTATCAGGCCGAGGCGCGTTCCAATAATGTGGGATTGGGTAACAAGAGCGGTACACTTGCTCCGGGTGATGATTACAAAACATACATTAAGAAAATGATGAAATCACGCTATGAGAATGCTTAAAGTTGTTTAGTTATTAATTGTTTATTTGATTGCAATGCAACTAAGATAATTGACAAACAGAATGTTTACCTCAACTCTCACAACTTTACATAAATTATATCATCCCAATCAAGAAACTGATTTAGTTAAATACAAGTACATAGCTTATAAATGTATATAATAAATAAAGGTTCGCAAGAATGTCAAATCGAATTAATTCTATTTAATGCAAAGATTTCGTTTTAAATTAGGTAACGGTCTATTTGTATAAAAGAAGCGAACAAAAATGTCGGTTTTGTTTTACATTTTAAATTAAACTGTTAGGAAGTGCAGATTGTGTTCAATTTCCAAAGTAAGTATATCAAAATCTGTATATTAAAGTTGAAACTTTGAAAATATTTGCAGAACTTTTCTCGATTTTTAGGATTAAATGAAACTAAACTTATTTACACGACAAAATCCCAACATATACTAAAATATTATCTAGTTTCGAATTCAAAATGTTTATTAAATTGTTAATGTTTTGCCAAATCTTTGCTAAAACGAACTTAATTCATTTAAATTGCGCGCCGTTTGCAGATTTTTATCATTTTTTGCATTGCATATTTCTAGTATTTTGTATCGATAATAAATCGATTTTTGGAATTGTACTTATTTTTTAAGTACAAAAAAATCAAACCAGATCGGGAAATTTTGCAGGGTGGCAGCCTTTGCACCGGTTGCAATCTTCCACACCAGTGCTGGCAACTTTTTAGGGGAAAAACAATAGCTGTTTCTGTCTGGAGGGCATCTAAATTTGTTATTGTGGGCAGTTTGTACAGTTTAACTGAAAATATGATTAGCAAAACTTAACTGAATATATATTTAAACTTGCCAGTTTTCAAGCTAATAGCAAATTTGAAATTATTCTAGCAAACGAATTCTGAAAATAGCCATATCTAGCTATTAAATAGCTAAGTTGGCAACAGTGGTTGTTTACGTTTTTGTTACACGTGCTTTAAATTTAATTTTTTAATAAACTGTGCGCTTATTAAGGCTGTATTCGTAAACAAAATGAGTAGCAGTAAAATTCCGCCGTTGACCTATAAGGTTGTGGCCGAATGCTCCGTCTCCAAGGCGCGAGCGGGCCTAATGACGCTGAGGTAAACATGGAATTGTACAAGTTTGTGATTGTTTTGCTAATTTATTTTAATTTAATACAGGCACAGTGAGGTGCGGACACCAGTATTTATGCCCGTGGGCACGCAGGGCACGCTGAAGGGCGTGCTGCCGGATCAGCTAATTGAGATGGACTGCCAAATTCTGCTGGGCAACACTTATCATCTGGGATTACGGCCCGGCATTGAAACATTACGTCGCGCCGGAGGATTACACAATTTCATGGGTTGGCCCCGGGCGATACTGACGGACTCGGGTGGCTTCCAGATGGTGTCGCTGCTCCAACTGGCCGAGATCGATGAGCAGGGCGTGAATTTCCGATCGCCGTTTGATAACAGCGAATGCATGTTGACGCCGGAGCACTCGATGCAAATCCAGAATGCCATTGGAGCGGACATAATGATGCAGCTGGACGATGTGGTCAAGACCACGACGACCGGTCCACGCGTCGAGGAGGCCATGGAGCGCACCATACGCTGGGTGGATCGCTGTGTGGCGGCACATGCCCGTGACGAGGATCAGTCGCTGTTTCCCATTGTCCAAGGCGGACTAGAGATTCCACTGCGTGAGCGTTGTGTCGCCGCACTGATGGAGAGACAGGTGCGAGGATTTGCCGTGGGAGGCTTGAGCGGCGGCGAGAGTAAACATGACTTTTGGCGCATGGTTCACGTGTGCACGGATCGCTTGCCGCGTGATAAGCCGCGTTATCTGATGGGCGTGGGATTTGCCGCCGATCTGGTAGTCTGTGTGGCCCTGGGCATTGATATGTTTGACTGTGTCTTCCCCACACGCACCGCCCGGTTTGGCTGCGCCCTCGTCGACAGCGGACAGATGAACCTGAAGCAGCAGAAATACAAGCACGACATGCAACCCATTGACAAGGAGTGTGAGTGCAACACGTGCAAACGCTACACTCGCTCCTACTTGCATCACATTGCCACCAACGAGAGCGTCTCCTGCTCCCTACTCAGCGTCCACAATGTCGCCTATCAGCTGCGCCTCATGCGCTCCATGCGAGAGGCGATACAACGGGATGAGTTCCCTCAATTTGTGCTCGACTTCATGGCTCGACACTTTGGAGAGCAGCCCATACCTAGTTGGATACGGGAAGCTCTGAGCGCCGTGCATATTGAATTGCCGCCTGACTCGGTGCAGAATGTGCAGGAGGTGCAGGTCAACCGCAAGGAAAAGAGCAGATAGATATATTTGGACAGAAAATATATTTAAAGTATATTTTTAATAAACAAGATAGATACAAAACTTAAATTAATTTAAACCCATTTATATGGATTCCTTATACGAATGTCGAAAGCTACTACTCAAAATACGAAAATTCAAAAAGAAAATTAATTTGGAAACCAAAGCTAAGAATACTGTTATTAGGAATTGTTTCAACCGGTTTCTCCTATGGCAGCTTTGTGATATAGGAAACCAATCAGAACAAAATTTGGTCAGGATGTATAACAACTTAATTGCATATTTCACCAATTTGGTTAAGATATCTCAAAAAAACAAACAACTTTTTCAAACTAAAACTTGATTTTCGACTGAGAGTCTCTATGGCAGCTATATGATATAGTGGTCCGATTTGAACCAAATTTGGTAAGGATGTATAACCCCAGCCCAGATGTATATTGTGTCAGATTGGTGCAGATATCTCAAAAAACCAAGAAGTTTTTCATACTATAACTTAATTTTCGACCTATCGCTCCTATGGCATCTATATGATATAGAGGTCGGATTTAAAAATAAAAACAAACTTGATCTGCGTACGTTAACCAGGAACCTACGTACCAAGTTTGAAGTCTCTAGCTTTTACAGTCTCTGAGATCGACGAGTTCATACAGACGGACATGGCTAAATCGACTTGGCTGTTGATTCTGATCAAAAATATACATATTTTATGGGGTCTGACACGCCTCTTTCTGCCTGTTACATACATTCGACCAAACACATAATACCCTTTCTTGCTTTATTTTAATGGCCACAGGGTATGAAAATTAATCAAATACAAGCACCCAAAAGTATGCAGTAGTTTTTATTAGCTAGTTATTTATATAAAGAACTTTAATATAGATTTAAATAAGTAACGGGTATTCTAAGGTCGGGATCTCGACTATATATAGCCTTTCCTACTTGTTTTTGTACTGTAAATATTTTTTGTGGTTGAAATCCTATTTTATGATTCCTATTATTTTCTTTTATATTTTGGAGTCCTAAAATTTTATTCTTTGTTTTTTTTTTATATAAAACTCTTGGTTCCTTATAAAATATTCGGAATTCGAATGAGGTACCATTTATGAGTTTGACTTGCTATAATTCTTGCATACCTTATGTAAGGGTATTAAAATACTAGTTTTAGCTTTGAGAGCTTTCTGTATTCTGTCCGTGGCGTTAAAAGCTCATTGCTTACCTATGGGAAAAAGCTTGGCAGACATGACGCATGCGAGAGACATCAGAAGCGGCAAAAAGATCAATTCATTTTCGATTTGTACTTTGCATACATATATTCGCTTTTCTTTCTTTCCGTAAGGCACTTGAGGTGTGTGTGTGTAAACGAGCATTTACACCAGTAATATGTATGTATTAACATAAATATGTATGCCCCAAAGCGTCTGCTAGTGCTTCAACAACAAAAAAACGTGCGAGACTTGCTCTTTAACTCTCGCGCGCTCTTCGACCATAACACATGCATATACAGATGTATGTACATACATAGATACATACATACGTCAGACAGAGATCAGCAGGCATTTGACAGCAGTGCGGCCAGACTGGCCATTCAGTGAGTCTCAAAGCGTCGTCGTCGTCGTTGCTTGTCGGTGATCGCTCGAACGAACGAACGAACGTTTCTGTCGTTGTTGCGCTTTACGCATTTCTCGGTCTACGCGAATTGACAGTTTTCATTTTTCTTTAAGCCCCAAAATACAAATAATAATCACCGCGCTAATAAAAACAGATTTATAATTTGAAATCACTAGCACTTGTAAGATATTATTATTGTTGTTAATTTATAGGTAATCATCAATCACAACAACAACAACAACTGTTGTAAGTGCGTGTGTGAGTGAGTGAGTGAGCGATAGTGAGTGAATTGTTGTTGTTGTTGCCGTTGCTGGAGTTGTTGGTGTGCGTGTTATGTGTATGCGTAAGAGTGTGTGTGTGTGCTACGTTCTGCCTGTTGCCAAATGTGGTCAAAGCAAAATAACAAAAATATATGCATACATATGTACATATATACATACTTACGTGCATTGTAAAGTGCTTTTTATGGCTTGAAATATTTGGCGAGTTTCTGTCGCATTTGTTGTTGTTTGCAGCAGGCTGCATTCTTATTGGACTAACGAGTGCGTGTAAAGTAACGGTTATTCGTATCTATCTACATAAATACATACAATTTACCTTTTTTTTGCCCAGAAATCATCTGCACATCTGCAAACTAGCCAAAATCCAATCAGAATTTTACTTTTCATACAAATATTTAAATAAACGTTTGGCTTTTAATTTTCTTCTTCTTTTATTTATATTTTGGTAGCCATCGTTTTGCTTTTGGTTTTGCCTGTGTTTTTGATTTTTCATGGTTTCATTTCTTTAAATAAGTTTTATTTTTAGCATTTTTAGTTATTTTTGTGTATTTCTTTTTTTTCTCACCAACTTTTTGCTTTTCTGCTGCTTATTTCGTATATTCTTAGCGATTCTTTGGAATATATAAACAGCATACATCTCTACATTTTATGTGTGTGTGAACAGATTTGTGGGGGATGCTATAAAGGCTGCAATACAGGGTGTCTTAAAAGGGCCTGCATTTGCAGGTGGTCAACTCCAATTGGAATGCTTCCTATAAGAGAGCAGAGAGGGAGAGAGCAACAGCCTCAAAATGTCAATAAAATTATATATTGCTTTCTTTAACCCTCCACTCTTATTACAACAGCAATGCAAGAGTAAACAGCGATTGAACAGAAGAAATTGAATAAAATAAAGATTTTTGGCCTCCTAAACAAATTTGAAGTAAGTTGTGCCCTGTTAAGTGGGAATGTGTGGGAGTGTGGGTGAGCGTGAGTGACAATAAATAAGAGAGTACTAATCATAATCGTAATCACTTACACACACACACACTAAACTTATACACATGCAGACTGTCAATCTTTACCGTTAGCAGTCTATCGTTTCTGCAGCTCTTATTTGTATTTTTAAATTATGACACACACAAATAAAACAACAACAAAAACAAAGCATTGCTCCTACTTACGCTCTCTCGCACTCTCCTTCACTCTCTTTTTAAATGAGCGATATTGTGAGAGAGCGCAAACAACTCTTTGAACAGCTGCTGAGTGGGCGGGTGGCCTCTGTTTGCTGTGGTTGTTGTTGCCTTAAAATTTGCCACACTTAATTCAAATGAGCCGCAAAATACAGCTCGTCATAAAAGAAAGAGACGGCAAACACGAAGAATTGTTGTGGCTGGCAATTAAGCAAAAGTAATCGGAATTATGGTGGAAGAGCAAACTTAAGGAAATACACTTTAGCGCTTTTGTGTGTTCTTTTCCTGTTATTGTAATTGATTAATTACAATTTTTTGTGCGATTTTCGTGTTGTCGTTTTCGTTTTAACAAGTGTTAAAAATATTTTACTTTTTTTTAAAGACTCATACATCCCCCTTCTGTTGAGGAAGTATTGATAAATGTGTGCACTGAAGTTTTCTAAAAAGTGCAAAGTAAATAAAAGTGAAAAAAGGTTCTTAAAAATAACGAATATTTACTTAATTAAATTTAAGTATTTTATAAAGCAGTGCAAGCAGTTTTCAAGCAGTTAAATCTAAGCTTCCTTTAGCCTTTATTTCTGATACTCTTTTTAAAACTTTTGTGATTGATGTTGATTTGAAATATATGTATATATAATAGAAACAAAATTTATTTGATAATCAAAATGATTTTTAGTGCATATCAATCGCTTACAATTGATTTTTTTTAAATTTTATTGAGCACTAATATTTAAAACGAAAACAAAGTTCACACAATATTATTCCATCAGTAGTAAAAACATTCCGAAACAAGTTCTCATCTTCATATGCAAATTTGTCGACAAACTGTAGAGAATGTATATATGTATGTGTAAATGTTCCATATGTTTGTACTATTTTGTTTTAATAGTTATTCTATGCAAATTGAGTAAAAACACACAGGTTATGATTTTAAATAAAAAGCAAAAATGAACGGAAATTGAATTTTTAGCAAGGAATTTAAATGAATTAAATTTGCAACTAAACTGCAACTTTGACTAAAAGTTGAGTATGTTTAATTATTTTTATAGTAAGCTAAATTAGTAATTACACAACTTTTTTTAATTTTTGCAACAATCTCTCATTGAGAGCAATGCCATTGGAAAATGTGATTCATCCTAAAATTCGGCTCGCACATGTTTTCTCCAAAAATATTTGGCTTATTTGCTTAGCATGTGGGAGTCCACTGTGGACAGGTAAATGCCGCTAAAAACTATTTGCGCTGAGTCATTTCATCTATTTTCATAGCGGATTTGGGGCTTAGAAACACCTACAAATCAACATTCTGGAATCAATCGTAGATACTTATTGGTTTTGTTGTTGTTTTATGTAATTTTGGCCATTCCAGTCTCTTTGGCTAATTGTTATGAACGTTTTTAGCTGTTGTTTATTTTGGCTACTTTGTTTGAAAAACATTTTGCACAAGTGTGGGTGAATAAACTTCATGCTGCTTGACTTTTTGCTTAATTTTAAATAAACAGCTAAAAAAAAGTAACCACGACAATAACAATGACAAAAATAATAAATAAAATGTGGTTGTCAATGAATGAAGCTGTTGTTGACTTTGAAGCAGAGAGCGAGAGTGAATGAAGTCGCTTTGTGCCCTCATCACACACAACTCAAGACAAATCGAGTTGGTCAACCCAACATATAAAAAATAAAAAAAAAATAAGAAAAAAATATAAGGTTTACTAACCTTGAAAACTGGAAAGTGGAGTTTTTTCAAGATGCTTGAATCATGTTTAAATTGAGTTAAGATATTGAGCTATGGTGTGATTGAGTTACCATACCAAGTGTCTGAAGTACACGTTAATATCATTTGTCATGCCAATGAGCATCATTCGTGTCATTTTGTATAACTTTTCTTTGATAAATTGGCTGCAGTGCAGATAATCCAAAATTAATGGTTCATATTAAGACTTTATTGCAAATAAGAAAGTCTTCACAATCACTATTATGTTAAAATAATCATAATTCAAATTCTCTTATCTTAGAATTATTACTATATGTGATTTATGTCATTGAGTTTAATCTTAACTTTTTTCCATCATTCCTCAAAATCAATGTTCCTATTCATTAATATTTTTTTATTTGTTGCACATTCACGACATTTATTCTAATAAATTAAATTTTAAACTTAACTATAAATCAAAAAACAATTTAGATTTTTGTAGATTTTTAATATGCATACTATTAAATGTTTACAAAAGTTTACAAATATAGTGAAGTCTGATGCTTCTGTATGCCCTTACCTATAACCATATTATCTATCTAAGTGTAATCAAAGTTTTTAATCCCTTCCTATTCCAATGTATTTAAGTTTGCATGATATTAAGTGAGCAGAAGACAAAATAAATATACTCAATACAGGGAATTGGCCAGTCGTGCTCTTTCATTGGTTTACCTTTGGTTTTGCTTTAAAATCCGTGGCACATAAGTTTCGGTTGCGCATTTGGTTGCAAATTTATGAGCAAAAAGGCGTTTTGAGATCATAAAAATTGGATAAAAGTAAAGCGCGGCATTATAAATCAAGTTCAATTCAATTAGAGCGCAGGGGGCGCCATAATTTAACGTTGGCCTCATAACCTACGACAATTTATTAATTTTAGCCCGCACAAACACACACACATGCACAGTTATATATGTATACACGCACACACAGTGTTTATTACACTCTCAACCAGAGTTAACTAGAAATTTTAAATTGAAATTGCATATGCAAAAATGGCAAAAATGACACTAAAAACATAAAAAGCAATACGATAATAATATATATAAATTAATGGAGAATATATGTATGTTTATTCCTCTACCTACAATATGCATACGATATTGCCATAAATTGTTAAACAAATGTTATATTGTAATCAATAAGTAACGTTCTTTCTCTGTGTGTGTGTGTTAATAATTTATGCGCCAAGCCCACCCACACAGAGAAACATGTTGTAAATGTCAATTGGAGAAGGTGGGGAATATTCATTCTTATATATAATTCGAGCACTCGCCAACAGCATGAATTTATTTGCAGCTTATACTCATTATTTTAGCACGAACAATGCGAATCTTGTTAATAATTCAATAACAAAAACATCGAATGAAACGTGCGCGAAAATTTCAATTAAATTGTCGAAAGCAAAATCACAATTTTTTTTTTATTTTTAAGTATTCTGAAGTGAGATGTAATCGCTTAATAGATACCCTGTAAGCAAATAAAGCTATAGTGTCAAAATGTAGAAAAGTTTTAATTATTTGTATATGTTTGTTTGGAAATTAAACAATCAGAATAAGCTTTTTAGGTTTACGCGTGCTTTTATCGATATATATATAAGAGAAAGTTGAATAGTAAGTGGACCCTAATGAACATGATTGCAGGGAATATGATTTATTATTTTGATTGCAATATAGAATCTGTAAATGAAATAAAAACTCGATAGACACAGAGATTGTGCCCACACTTGCATTTGATTGCTCATATTTTATTACAGGGTATATAAAATAACTGCAACATAAAAGAGAAATATATTCACCTTGCGTAATAATTTTCAAAAATTATTTTTGGCCGTACGCAACGCAGAGCAGAGTTTTTATATGCTCGTCATCAAAAAAAAAAAAAAAATAAAAATAAAAATTTAAGCAAATTTGCCAGAACCGAAATGTGTGGAAAAAATGATATTTATGAGCACGACGCAATGGCCTTGCTACTATCCGCAACCCCGAATCGCCCCCGAAAGACGCGCCCATGTGGCACACATTTGGCACGATTCAACGATCGGCAGAAAAAAGATAGAAAGATAGATAGATATATGGAATACTCGTAGATAGCAATTATATATGCATATCCATACGATTGCAGCCGACAAATGTCTGGAATGGCGCTGATCGCATCAATCGGCAAATTGCGCGCATTATTGACAGCGAGTCCCCCATGAGACATGTGTGTGTGTGTGTGTGTGCGTGAGTATGTGTGTGTGAGTTACGGCTTCAATTTGAGAAGATTGCAAATTTGGATTTGGATTTGGATTCAAGGCAGGCGAATTGGCAGCAGACATTTGCTTGACAAGTTTTATTTGTTGCAAACAGCAGAGAAAAAATATTATATTCCAAGATGAAATCAGTTAAATTCAAGGCAAAAAATTGCATTGTGAATGGCGTTGTCAGGCGTTGACATGTTGAATGTTAATGCATTTGACATGGGAATTGCATTAATTTCAACTTGAACTTGACTAAGGGCAATTCAGATCAAAACTGGGACAACAGTTTAGAATCTTAATTAAAATGCACAAGTAGACATATTGCATTTGCATGATAAATACTTTTAATAAACATACTACTGCACTATTAATTGACAAACATTAAATGCCTGTTCAATTTGTTGATTTACCAACTTTTAGAAACTATTTTCCTTATTTTGTCATAAAAAGTGCGGGTCTATTGTTGTGGTTAGTAATTATACTTATTATACTCAATTCCAAGCTTGATTAAATTTTCACAATGAAATGTCTTATTAATTTTGTGAGTGACTGCCGATAACCGCAGATAAATCTTATTGTTGTTCTCAACAAGGAACAGTTCATATTACATACAATTCCTAAGCACATATATAATTTAGTTGCTATGATCTGATGTTGTCAGTTTTTAATAGAGACATTCATAAATGTCATCGTCAATTTCAATTCTTGCGCTTGTTTCCACTCAATTGGACTTTCTCAGCTCTTTGTTAAGGTCAATGTGAATTGGCTAGCGCACAAATTTCATAAATATTTCGTTAGATATACATATCAACATATATAGATATAGATATGTGTGTTTATTGAAAGATATTAAAGAGTTTACCCGGCTCTTGTGTTTATTTGTTAAATGCTGAACGAAAAAATAAATAATTTTTAATTCCATTTGTATTTGCATTCGCAAAAATTTAATTGAATTGTGTTCATAAATATATCCATCTGTATTCCGTACTCGTAAACGTACTCTTGTACTGATCTAAGTAAAAATATCCAATGCCCAAATCTCTCGTTTCTCGTATCTCTCGAGTGCTAAATTTAACAAATTGCGTGGGCAGAGTTCGTTCGGCATTGAGCATGGCCAAGGCGACATCTTGACTATCATCATAATACTTATTTTTGTCGATTTTCAATATTTTGTTTCTTTCAGAAAAGCAAAGAAAAACAAACAAAACAAGCTACAAAATGCATGTGCCATTATAGAAGGGAGGAGCATTAACATAGAAACTAAGTCACGCCTGAAACCAGAAATATACACATATATGGACTGTAGACAAATAATTTCTACAACATATGGTATAGTAAATCATCCGTGAGTATTTTTCAACAAATGTCAAGGTATTTAAATAATAAAAAACTTTCAATATTGCAGATCTTAGAGAAGAGCGCATAAAATTACTTGGGAACTTCATAAATCTATATAAAACTAAGAACACACATCACACAATATGGGCAAAGATTACTATAAGACTTTAGGCATAGCGAAAACTGCCACCGATGATGAGATCAAGAAGGCCTACAGAAAGCTGGCACTACGCTATCATCCGGATAAGAATAAAGCCGCAAATGCCGAGGAGAAATTCAAGGAGGTCGCCGAGGCATACGAAGTACTTTCGGATAAGAGCAAACGTGAGGTATACGATAAATACGGCGAGGATGGATTAAAGAGTGGCGGTTAGTATTTAAATATACATATACAACAATTATGCCTGTGACAACTATTTCATTCATTTGTTTATTTAATTCATCAGGCACTCGAAATGGCGGCGGAAAGAACAATTCATTTACATATCAGTTCCATGGCGATCCACGAGCAACATTCACACAGTTCTTTGGCAACAGCAATCCCTTTGCATCGTTCTTTGACATGGGCGATAATCTGTTTGATAAGAATGTCTTTGATTTGGATACCGAACCAGATTTCTTTTCATCGCCCTTTGGTGGTCTCGGCTCTCGTCATGGCTTAGGTAGCGCCTTTAGGTAATTGAAATTATTATTTTTATTATTATGTATCAGTTTTTTGCTAAACTTTCGTAGGCCATCTTTCAGATCACACTCCTTCAATGTGCACACGCCGTTTAAAAAGGAACAGAAACAAGATCCACCCGTCGAGCATGATCTCTATGTCACACTGGAGGAAATCTATCATGGCTGTGTTAAGAAAATGAAAATCTCACGTCGTGTCGTCCAACCTGATGGTAGCTCAAAGAAGGAGGACAAAGTGCTTCAAATATCGATAAAACCCGGCTGGAAATCGGGCACAAAAGTCACGTTCCAGAAGGAGGGCGATCAGGCGCCTGGCAAAATACCAGCGGATATTGTGTTCATCATTCGGGACAAACCACATGCCATGTTTAAGCGTGAAGGTAGCGATTTGCGCTATACGGCGAGATTAACCCTCAAGCAGGTGAGTTCTACCAAACACTTTATACCGGGGACCGTAAATAATGAGTATGTGTTTTTTTTAATAAAAAAAAAACACAAACTTATAATTCTCCTAGAAAATATGGATCTACACCAAAATCTTTATAAGTTTACAATCTCTGAATTTCCGCCATGATTTTTATAATTTCCTTTTTTTTTTTTAATGATAATCATTAGTTTTGAGTAATTTAATAAAACTTACACCATAATCATTATATTTGATAAAAAAAATAAAAATCAAAAACAATCATTATTTTTGATTAAAAAAAATAAAAATCAAAAATAATCATTATTGTTGATAAAAAAAATAAAAATCAAAAATGATCAAAAAAGATTTTAATTTTTTTTCGCTTTTTTTGATCAATAATAATGATTGTTTTTGATTTTTATTTTTTTGATTAAAAATAATGACTATTTTTGATTTTTATTTTGTTTTGATCAAAAATAATGATTATGATGTAAGTTTTATTAATTTACTCAAAACTAATGAGGTAAAACTAAACCAAGTAATTTTTATAATATAACTTATAATGAGTACGGTCCCTGCTTTATACTATTAAATTAGGCTAAAATATTGACTGTCAGGGGTGCCACAAAATCGAAATCAATCGAAAATCAATCGAAAATCTCTCAAAAAATGTATGTAGTTTATAGATATATTCATTCTTTTCTATATTTATTTAACAAATTTGTGACGATTCTTTTTTATTATAGTTTAGATCTTTAGATTGACATTTCATTTATAACTTTGCGACTGAATTTGGTACCAATTGTAAATTTTGAAATCTAAAATTGGATTATTTGTATTAGTCTTCTGTGTCATGTTAGTGTTGAGTTTAACCTAAAATTGCGGCTATTAACTTTACTTTGCTGTTAGGTAAGATGTTCATCTCCATGTTTATTTTAACTTGACTAATAGCTTAATTTTGTAGTGTAATAAATGTAAATGCAATTTGCATCATATCTATTAGAATTTCTGATAATAATATGCTTAACTGAGATTATAATTGGAGCCTTAAGGAGTCAATTTGCTCCACTGTCAAGTGCTGTTTTGATCAACAGGGTGGATAAAAGACGACTTGGGCTGGGTTCTCACAGTATGGCGCTCAATTAAAGTCTGGCCAGCGCCTAAATCAAATTATAATGAAATCAGCGTTATGGTTATGGCAAATTTACCATATACGCTGCCAGTTGACCAGACAACGTTGTCAGAGCCGAATGCTGAGATATGGCTGGCAAATTTGGTCAACATGGTCAAGTTTCAATTAAGCGTAAGTCAAGCATTCACAGCAGTTGGTCGGAACCGGGCCTACACACGTACACACAGTTAACAGGTAACAGGTAACTTGGTAGGCAGTTCATGACGTTGAGGTGTTAAAGTATTTCACAGCAAACTGCGTTAAAATTTTCGAGGCGCAAACAAACTTCGCGCTCATTCACAATTGATATTCGCATATGGCGAGCGAACCAAAAATATATTTTTAATGACCACAAAAACAAAAACAAAAAGAGAATTCAATAATAGAAAAAATGGAAAAACATCAAGAAATAACATGCCAGGTGGAGTGTAGTCATGTTAAAATTGTTAATTGCATTAACTAGATTAAATAGTTGCTATCTAAGTCTTGACATTTTTAACATTTTATTGCTTGTTAGTGCGACAAATTTAGTAAATACTTTTGGGGTCTCAGTCTTGCCCGGTTTGGCGAACATTTTCACATTTTCCATCGTGCACATATTTTTTAATTCTATAAATTATGAATACCATTTTGGTTGACTCTCAGTTTAGCTAAAAGTGTCATGTTGTTGCTTCTATTTAGAAATATTTGACACGGTTTTTTCGCCGACTCGTGATAATTATGATGCCTTGCGGAATTTGGAAATATAGAAATATATTTTTTTTTATTTGATTTTTCAATTATATGCATTACAGCTTGTTTTTCTTCAAGCCAAAGTGAATGAGACTGTAAATTTTTGTCTTGTCAAAATTTGATTGAGTTTCTTTTGTATTTTAGATGATATATTGTTATCGACATTGAAAAGTGTAGATAACCAGATGGAATATTGTTTTAAAAATGTTGTTCTCTTATTTTCAAACATATTTTGCATTTAGATATCTATCATATTTTTGTTTTACTTAAATTAAAGTTAAATTACTTTCAAATTGTTGTATTTTGCAATGTCTCTCTTTTCTATCTTTGTCAAACAGTACTATACTTTTTTATTTAAGCAGTTGACTTGCAATTATTTAAAATCGGTTTCTTTTATGGAGAAGAAAAATTAAAAAAACTAATTGTAAAATGATTTTAGTATTCGTCTCAATTTGAATTTTTTCAATTTACAAGCAGCCCATAAAGCAATTAAAGCGCCATATAAGTACTTCACATAATTGGTCGCAACAAAATTTAATATTTCCCATAAATTACATTAAATTTAATATTTCCCATAAATTACATCATCGTCAACGTTAATAATAAGAATAAAAAAAAAAAATACATCATTCTAAACAAGGTTCTTATAACTCCGTAATATTTGGCTGCTTTACAAACGAAATGGGATCATTAAAATATTGATGCACTGATGGCACTGACCTACTATAATAATGATTGAAATAATAGATAGATCTATAGATATATTTGTAAATTTTAGATGAAATGCAAACACTGCGTTCGAGTGTCTGCGTCAGAATCTGTGAATGCAGCTCCCTAAATTGATGAATGCCAAACAATTGAACGTTGGTTATGTGTTGTCTATCTATCTATATAGTATGTCTATGGATAGTATGCTTGTGTAACTGATGGACGACGCGCCAGACGCCACAAATTTTGTTTTTTTTTTTTTTTGTTGTCGCTGTTGTGAAATGTTGTCTGCCATTGTTATTGTCTTTCATATTTGGTTGGCGTTTTCAGCGAGAGTCTGGGAATGAGAATATTTCGACTACACCGAATCGGTAGCTCAATACAAAAGCATTCGACGGTTTGGTTTGCATTTTGATGACAGTCGTCATCGTCCTTCACATTGCAAAACTCGGCAAAAAAAAGGAGAAAATGCTTTATGACATGCGATTGAATGTCGCTGATTTGTGTTTCAAACACTTTTTTGTCTATGCTTTTTATTTATATTTTTCCGAGCTTAATTGTCTAGCTTCGCATCTGAAAATGTCTGCAGAACAGTGAGAAGGTTCTTATGCTTACTATTATCCCAAAAACAAAGCTAACTAACGTTAAAACAGATAAAACTGACATTTATCACAGTTTACAAATATTTAGTTCTTGTTAAATTCGAATAATATACTTGTTGTCTATTATTTTAATTTTGAAAAAATTTGTAAAGTATGTTTAGAATAAACAAGGCGAAACTTGAAAGCTTTAACGTGATTTTACAATATTTATCGATAAGTGTTTTTAATTTTAAATAATAATATATGACAATAAGTTATAAGTTTTATAAAATCTTACAGATTTCCTTATCTTTTCGTTACGCTTTACAAGCTTTCAAGTTGCCATTTTAGGTTTTAGATTTGTGACTAAGCATAGTAAAAAGTATTCCCTCTGCCCTCTTTGTTGATCAAGTTTTAGATGTTGCTTTTGACCGTAACGCAATTCGCATTTGTATTCCCTGTGTTTCCTTTTTTTTTTTTTTTTTGGTTTTTATATGCCTCAGCTTCCGTAAAAGGTAGCAAAGTATTTAAGCGGTTTTTTGTTACAGATTTTTGTAGTTGTTTATTTTGATTTACTTTGCTTTGCTTTTCTTCTTTATTTTTATTTATTTATTTTTGCGTTGCTTTACGACAACATTTCCAACATTTCCATTAAAAAATATCAATGCTGGCGGCGACGTCGTCATCATCGACAATTTTCGTAGTTGTTGTTGTTGTAGTTGTTAGTGTAGTTCTTAGTGTAGTTGTTGTTGCCGCTGCCGTCGTCATCAGTTTATGTTGTCATCGCTTTAAATTCACCACTCGGCGAACACTCGGAACATATATTTAAATATTCATAAGGTGTGCACTTCGCCTCTGTCGCAATTTATTTATGTTCTTTATTGGGTGGGTCAGTTCGCACTATTCGCATACTTTATGTTGTGGGCGACTGTCCGACTATCTGACACAGTCCGATGCGGGCTGTCGAGATATCAAATCACACAGACTTAGACCTACAGTAAAGCATATATATAAAAAAATGACAAGGGTCAGTTAGTTAGGTAATTTTTCTAAAATATTATATTAAATATTTAAGAAAAAGAAATGGTTTATTAAACATAATGAAGTATATTTTGTATTTGTAACCAGCAAGTAGAGCTTTTTATTTAAGTGAGCTTTATTTTCAAGCTTTTTACGTTTCTATTGCCCCATTACAGTTAATTAGTCGACCATTTGGATTTCAAAAGCTTGATAACATTTAAAGCTTCTAAAAGCTTTAATGAGCTTTCAAAGTTGCTCTACTTTTGCTGTCAATAAGTTCAGCTTTGTGCTATCAGTGAGCTTTTAATGTTCCTTTAAGCTTTTAATGTGCTTTTAAAGGTAGTTTAACAAATGTTTTTGAATAAAAATAAAAGTGACTATAACTAGAATAAAGAGTTAATTAAAATATAATAGTTTATCTTCCCAATTAACTTGGTGTATCAGTAAACTTTTTGGTTTCAATTATGGTCAACTTTTTCATTAACAAATTTAGCTAGACACATTAATGTCCAGAGCTAAGCTTTAAATATATGTAGAAGGAAAATCATGATTGATGGCTATCTTTTAGCCAGCCAATTAAACAAATCGAATGTTCAGTCGGGCAAATGAAATCGTCTGAAAGTCCCCGGCCAAGTGGACAAACAGGCAATACGACTGTGGATTTTGGCTGAAAGGAAAACACACACACAGAGAGAGGAACATGTCAACAACATGTTTAAACACGAATTAGGCACATAAAAAGCATAAAAAGGATTTATGCAAGACACAAAGCAAACAATAAGAAGACGATAAACGAACTGGGGAGTCTTGCGACATGTTGCGACATGTGGATATGTATGTAATTGGGGGTGTGGCAAGAGGCAAGTGGCAACTATGAACATAAACAGGATTACCGAAAAAAAGATTGATAGATTCGCAGTTAAACCCCATGTGCGTTTGTTTGTCCAGCATTTTTTTCGTTCATTCCTCTTTTTGGGGTAACAACAACAATTTAGAGGAAATTGAGTTGTTTAGTTATGTGTGGAAGGGGAAGGGTCATTTGATTGATAAGCCAATCATTTCATTTATTTATTTATTGATACTCATTTTCCTATATTTCGTTCTTTTCTTTTTTGTAGGCGCTCTGCGGCGTTGTCTTTCAAGTTCCTACAATGTCCGGCGATAAACTGAGGATCAGCACCATGCAGGAGATCATCAAGCCGAACACTGTGAAACGGATTCAGGGATATGGCCTGCCCTTCCCCAAGGATACCACACGCAAGGGCGATCTCCTTGTGGCCTTCGATATACAATTTCCCGAGAAATTGACTGCCGCACAAAAGGAAGTGCTCCGAGATATGTTATGAAGATGATGATGATCAAGATGATCAACGACGACAACGATTCACCCATTACTCAGCTACACTCAGTCTTCAATGCATAGTTAGTCATACTAAAAGATAAAAAAAACTTACTACGTAATCAAATCAGTCGATCTGATCATTATTCACAACTCATCAATAGTATGAGTATTGAATGTGTATTGTAATGTGTCATCATTTGAAGTTATTCGTTTGGATGCGATTCGAATCGATTCGATTTGAATCAATCGAATCAGCAGCAGCAGCAGGCGCATTTTGTTTTGTGTTCAAAATTTTTGTGCTTATTTTACAGGAATTTGTGTATTGTCTTATTTTGCTCATTGACTCAAATCCCACTTCCCTTCCCTCCAAAAAAAAACCCCCGCCATCAAGTTGCAATAATACATACATATGTTGACCATAGTTATTATATCGTATAATTCTTAATTTATTTGTCTAAATTAAAGCTACCTATAATAAAACACACAACAAACATTTGTGAAAAACAAACGAATTAATTGATAATACTCTCTTTTCTATTTTCTTAAAAAACCACATTTGTTAAGCGAAAAACCTGCATTTAAAGTTAATTTTCTTTACAGTGATTAACATTTTGTTATAAAGAATTAATGGATTTTAATTACAAATTATATATTTTTAAATGACATTTATAGACTAAGTGTGAATATACTGCATTTTTCAGTAAACATTCTGTGGAACATGTTGTATAAAGACTCGAGAACTGTCTTTTTTGCTCAAGACTCACACATTGTATATTTCGAATGATTTCACAATTTTATATATTTTACATATATTTAAAATAACATTTTTTTGGTTTTATCACGTTCCTTAAATTATTATTTGAGAAAAAGTCGAGAACTAATTAATTTAGGTAAAATTTCTATTTGGTAAAATATAATTAATTAAGTATTTATGGTAGAAGTTGCGTCTGGTTAAATTAGATTTAATAACATAGTCAAATACCTAAGGCTGAACTGATACATTAATTTGTTGCAGCTTAATTGGAATTTAAAAAAACATCTATGAAAAGTGGGGCTTTGTTCATAACAAAAAGAGAGAAACATTTATAGAAAAGGCATCAAATTGTATTCGATTGACAGCTAAGTTTTTGATATCTTTTTAATTAATTGCCAGTGGAATTTATACAAGAATTAAAAATATGTTAGTTCCAGTTAAGTTATTCAGTCAGTTGGTTTCTTGCTAGTAGAAGAGTAAAGTGTATAAAAGTTTTTGTTGGCCTGAAAGGAAAAGTGCAAATTGTGTGGTAATCGGAACGCGTTTGCCTAATTAGCTGCCATTGCCGTTGCTTTTGCTTTTGCCGGTTTGCCAGTTGGCAGTTGGTTGTTTCCTTGTCAAAAGAAACTTGGCCAAACGCAGCGCTCGTTAAGTCATTAAAACTGCATGAAGTCAAAACTTTATGGTCTGCAAAGTTTGCGTCAAAGCAGAAACAACCCAAACAAAAAAGTGAAAAAAAACGAGATGAGAGAAAACCTTTTGAAAAGCTGGCAGCAAATGCAGAAAAGTCCCAATCTCAGTTAGAACATCAAAGCCGGCAAATTGTAATTCGTTTAAAAAGAAAGCCAAGGCCAAGGGGACTCTAGACACATTTCATTTGCAGACAATAAGCAGGACTAAAACAACAACAACAACAACAACAACAACAGCAACAACGTGTAAATAAATTAAATTTTGAGCATCACTTTGCATACAAAATAGACGCCAAATAAACCCCGAAAAGTTGCCTCAGATTTCGAAACACATGCCACAAAAGTGATGCGACGCTTGCAACCGATACCGAGTCGACGCATCATCGTCAGACCCAAAGCCAAAGTTGTCGAGCTGCACGTGCCCCATGCCCCATGCCCCATGCTCCAGCAAGTGGCATGTCATGTCTGCGGCCCGATCCTGTGTCTGACCTGAGACTCTACGGAATCTCAGAGTCAAGCCCCGGCAACATTGTAACAATTCGTTGCTGTTTTCCACTTATTTTAAAAACGACAGACCTCAAAATGTTTGTGTGTCTGTGTGGAAGGGGATCCAATAGGGGGGCATCCATGCCACACGATGAGCCGACAGAAAGCGTTGCCAAAATCACAGCACAAAATCATCGACAACTGGCAAATGTGTGAATTGAATTTTCAAACAATTTGCCGTCAGTCAGTGGCAAAGTCAGTTGCAGTGCCACGTTCCCTTTATGCTTTCCCTTCCTTACAGCCCCAACAAACCGCTGTGCCTCTGCCTCTGTCTCTGTGTAGACCTTCACAATTCCTGTGCTTCTTATAATACCCTTACAGCGGTCATTACAATTCTGTTAAGGTGAATGTAGCGCCATATGATTTTAAGAATTTTCCTAATTAGTACGACACTTTAAACATAATTCTGAGGCCTTTTATTTTCTTGCAAAGACTCATGTCAAAATGAAGAAATATTTTGACTTGTTATTAGGTCAGAGGCTTGAGCAACTTCGAACAGTCATAACTTTGCCAAAACCCAACCGATTATCAAGTGGAATGTCATTTTGATCATAGTTTGAACTCTTAATTCATTCTGTATTCAAATTTTCTTCATTTAAAAAGTTTAATTATTTTTGAACAAGACTCGATTTCGATGGTAGGGCCCTTTGAAATTTCGGAAATTCGAATTTTTAAATCTAAAGTTTTTACTTTTTATCAACTCCTTATATCTTAATTAGTATAAAATGACACTTTAAACTTGATTCTGAGGCCTTTCCTTTTTCTGTAAAAAATCATGTCAAATCGGACCAAAATTTTAACTTGTAAAGTTGCTAGGTCAAAGGTTCGATTAACTTTAAACTTTCATTACTTTGTTAAACCTGGACCGATTTTCAAGCAGAATGTCATTTAGAACTTGGTTTGGCCTCTAAATTCGTTCTGCATTCAAATTTTATTAATTTTGAAAAAGAAATTATGTTCCTCCAGATCATGGGTTCGATGCTAAGGGTCCCCCCTTGGAAATATCAAAAATTCAAAATTTTAAATCTCAAGCTTTTACGTTTAATCAACTCCTTTTACAGTAATTCGTATAAAACAATACTTAAAATTTGATTCTGAGACCTTTCATTTTCTTGTTAAAAATCATGTAAAAATTAAGAAATATTTTGACTTGTAAAGTTGCTAGGTCAGATGCTTGAGCAACTCCGAACTGTCATAACTTTGGCAAAACATTTGACATTTTAAACATGATTTGGCATCTAAACTTACACTGCTTTCAAATTTTATTAAATTCGCTCATAAAATTGTATTCCTCTGGATCTAGATATTTATGGATGTCATAATTATTATAAAACGACTCCTTATCACTTTAAAATGTTTCAAAATTGATTTGGTGTACCGTTACGTACAGGTACTGATACCGAAACCGAAAGAAGAAATCTGAAATAGAACCTTTTACCGAAATAGTCGTTTCGGAACTTACCGGAACCGAAACCGTAACTTTTATTGGTTTCGGTTTGAGGAACTATTTAGTTTCTCCAGCTTAAATCTGACAAGTTTTCAGAATCTATCTTTAATTAGATTAATTTAGGTAGATTGGCTTAGCCTTGCTTTGATTTAAGTTTTTATAAATAATCCAAGGGTATTTTAACTTCGTCAGCTTACGGAAAACAGTTTTACTTCGTCTTTTTTCACGTAGTGTTTTTCTTCTCTTCGGTTTTGGACTGGAACGTGCATGATTTGAGATTTGATTTGCTGTGCGGCTACGGAAAACTCGCTTTTGGCTACATTACAGCCACAACGAGAGCTGATTCCGATTCTGATTCTGATCCTGTTTCCTGCACCTCAACTCACAACTCTAGTTCCAACACCAACTCCAGCTTTAGCTATGACTCTGTGGGTCCTGTTTGTTTGTGGCGCATATTTTAAACATTTTACTCACGTTTCGGATGTTTATGCCATTAGCGTTTAAGTTGCCATACAAAATGCGTCTCGTAAATAACGAAATGGTTTTCCTTTATCCATTGTTCAATTCAGGCAGACTGGCGAGTAATGATGAGGAGAGGGGAGTGTAGAAGGGTCCGTCGATTGTTGTATTTGCCATTGGTAATCGATGCTGTTGTAAGCAATTTTGTAGGCCATTTGTTTTTTATTTTTCTAAGCCTACAAATTATTTTATTAAAAATCCGCAACACTTTAAAAATATATCTTAATTTAATAATTTTATTATTAATTTTCTTTAATTTTTCAGCTGAAAAATTACTGCAATAATAATTCAATAATAGTAAAAGGGGGAAAATTAATTTATAAATTATTTTTTAGAAAGAGGAAGAATAAATATTGAAATATCAGCAACTAATGAATATTTTTTGATAAATCCAAAAACCGATGGAAATGCTGTAGTCAAAATTACATCGTTATTATTATCATATTTATTGTTTTATATATTTTTTTTTTACAAACAAACCAAACAAATTTTAGGAAGTCAAGTTAAAATAAATAGTTGTACAACGACATGAGGAACAGTAATGGGTATTACCGGAGCAAAGATTCTTGTCTGTTTCATCAGAGTTCTCCGAGCTGCAATTCCAGTCATTTCCAAACTCTTCCCAGTCCATTTGAACAATGGACTCTGTGTCAAAGTACCTTCTATTGTCATATCTACAAATGAAACTGTCATCAAACTTTTTCTGCTTGTGTATATCCTGATCTTCAGTCTTTTTTTTCTGGGTCTCCATAGTTTGTGATTTTTTCGCAGTTCTCTTTTTACATTTCTTCCTCTTTTTACGCTTCTTCTGGCGATTGGAGATCTTGGTGAATGTTGGCTCTGTGATGGCCGCCAGTATTTCCGATTCGTAGGACTGCTGTCGCTTGTCAGCTTTTCTCTTTAGACCCGAGACAATATTATAACGATGATTTATCTCATCGATAGTACGCAGTGTCTGCTCGAAGACAAACTCCACTTGCTCCACAGCATTAAGCGTGCTCATTAGTAAACTTTTTCTCATCATTTTGAACACTGTAAATTTATCATTAACTTTATTTTTTGAAAAAAATCAAATATTTGAGTGCAAAATCAAGGGAAATTTGAACATTATTTAGTGAAGATATCCTAAATCTCCTCATAACTTATTGTGCTGACTTTCTCGATAGTTACTCACTATATGATTTAATCTGTCTTCGCTCATCGTAGAACTCAGTTTAATTTTTTATCAGTGCTAAATTGCTGAAAGTCCTTCATCTAGTGGCCAGAGCTTAAGAATTTTCAAAGCATTGGAAGTATTGCATTTCATTAATAGTTTAATGTATTATTATTATTTATAGTTCATCTACAACTAAACTCTTTGACCCTTCAACCTCGGTGACCAAAGCAAAAGGCCCCCTTTGCCTCCTTTACATTAATTAAGGAATCAGTGGGCAGTCAATTTGCACACTAAACTCAAATTGGCGTCACAAGTCGACTTCCTCATTGTCGACGAAGAAAGAATAAAAATGCAGTGGTCATTGGCACAGCTGACAATTAATTAAAAACTTTAGCAAAAAAAAACAAAAACAACATCAACACAAAGAATTTATGATCGCAGCAAATATAAAAAAAAAAAAAAAAAACAAGTGGGAAAGGCTGTCGTGATACCGACCATATGATACCCGTTACTTATTTCAATATATCTAAAAGTACTTTAAAGAAATTACTACCTAATAAAAACAACTGCATACTTTAAGGTGATTGTATTGAAATAATAACTTTATTAATAACGTTGGTTAGCTTTTACTCCCGTTCTACTTGTCCGATCTTGCTGCGGTTAAGTGAGGTTATGGATAATATTAATAGATAACGTTATTAACCATAAAAACTGTATAATCTTAAAATCTGTAGGTATGGTGGTTTTTCACGATTTGCGGGGGCGGAATGGCGCGTATCAAAAATGTAAAACAAACTTGACCTGCGTTGGGTCTATAGAAATTTTGTATCTCTATCTCTTATAGTCTCTGAGATCTAGGCGCTCTATCGCTATATCGACTCGGCTGTTGATGCTGATCAAGATGCTCCTTCTCCCTGTTACATACATTACAACGAACACAATATACTTTTTTACTTATTTTTTAAGTAACGGGTATAAAAACAATTGCTGATGCTGTTGTAGAGCTCACATGCAAAATAATTGCTGGGCATCTCTGATTTAAACATATAAAAATTCATATGGGTATGTTTCTCATGTTGATGCTATTTTTATAGTAGCTAAAGATGTTTTTAAATTATTTCGTTCTTGATGTTTGAAATTTTTTCATACAAAGGGGAAATTATCAAATTGTAGTGTTGTCACTATGAAATTATTTTTTTTGCTAATAAAAGTTCTTATTATTGCAACGAAAAAGTTAGCTACTTTAATAGAAAGATCAGAAATAATATGATTATGTGAAGAAATAGAGATGAACCTTATAAAGCACATTATTAAATGTGTCGCATATGAATATGTATGTAACATATGTATGTATAGGAAACATATGATGATAATCTTTGGATTTACGACAGCTCATTTCTAATCAGAATCAAATGGCAAAGCCAGACAATCAGTCAAGCGTTTAATAACTGAACTCAATGCAATCTGCTGCTGGCAAAGATGAGGAGAGACAGAAGAGTTTGAGAATGTAGGCGAAGCAGAAGGCAAACAGCGAATAAAATTTATAAGATATCTAACACGCATACATCATTTTGATATGCATGCCACGGGCACGTTTACGAGTCTTTGCTTAAGAGCTGGAGTTGGAGTTGAAGTGCCCAAAGGGAAGTGGTCAGGAGAAGGGAAATAGAAAGGGGAGAGGAGCATGACAGCGGCAGCTGGCAGTGAAAGGGGTTTGAGGAGGAGGAGGTGGGAGCATACTTGGTATACTTTGCTACTCACCGCACATGGACAGAGCCATTAATTTTGCTGCTCGCTCTCGAGACCGCATGCAATTTTTCTTCAACTTGGCTGCAATCGCCATTCAATGGCAGGAAGCGAGCAGAGCAACCCGAGCAAGCAGCAGGACCAAGACTAGGAGCACTGGCTGGCAGGCAGGGAGGCATTCAGTCAGTTAGTCACTCAGCCAGATAAGTGCGGTTTATGTGCGGCACGTAGAGCGTCCGTCTCAATACAGTCAATAAATCGCCGTTGGCCTGAGCCGTTAACTTGACCAAAAGCAGGGTGGAAAGAGTTAAACAAGAGGGTACGGGGTTAGCATGTGGTTCATGTCTAAATTGATGCTGTGCATTTTTCTCTTTTACCCAAAATCAATGTACTTTAAATACTTGAAGCTAAGTCTTTTGATAAAAACAGTTGCCAAGCTCTCAAGTTGCCCAAGTTGAATTCCAATCTCAATTAACTTTGTATTAAGAGCTCATTAATGAGGCAAATGCCTGAAGTTTCAAACGGGACAACTATGCAGACAACTGGGGGCGTGTCGGAGGGCAGCGAGTGCAGAGGCCTTCCAATCCATGCGTATACGTAATATAAATCAGGACGAGCCTCGCATTCAGTCCCAGCTCTCTAAAAACATTCCACAGCAAAAGTCTGCCGGAAAATATGTTATTAATTCAAATTAATATAATCCAATGTTTTCTTTCCCTCTCATTTTCATTTTTCCTGCTCTGTTTTGGGGCGGAAATGGAAATGGAAACTACTTTCTCAGCCGCTGTCAGAGATGGAAGCTTTCTTTTCATAATATGATGTACTGACCTGTTTGTATCTAGGCTGACTGCTCCTTGGGCTTGGTTATTTTCCGGATGTGCTATAGCTGAAGGCGGAGAGAGCAAAGGCAGAGTTGGGGACTGCTGTGTGGGTTAATAATGTGCAGATATGCCAGCTATGACAGCGTCTAAATTTGTGCACATTTTTCACATTTTACCATTAAATTTGTTCCTTTCGGTTTGGTATTTATCATCGGGGAGGACAACATTTTTTATGGTCCTCGCTCCATTTGCAGTGTGTTGGAATTCTGCTCTATACAAATCTATCATCCTAATAGGCGTGCAAATTTTATGGATAAAAAGTCACATGAATTATTGTGTAGGACCTAGAGCTCGTTGGAAGAAATATGGTAATCATAAGTATACAGTAAGTATACTACAGTGGGTAGTTTCAATTTGAACTAGTTACTCTCTTCTTCACTGTTAGAAAATTGCTCTGAATTTTTAATATTTACACTCTTAATCAGGGACTGTAAATAATAATTATTATTATTTAAAAAAAAAAAATGACACCAACTTATAATTGTCCTAGAAAAAACTCAATCGCACCCCAATCTTTATTATTTTATAATCTATGTATTTTCGCCATGATTTTTAAGTTTCTGACCTTTTAAGCTTTTCTTTAATAATAATCATTATTTTTAAGTAACTTAAAAAACTTAGACCATAATCACTATTTTGGATCACAAAAATAAAATAAAATAAAAATTTAAGTAAAATAAACAAAAATCCAAAATGATGATCATTTATGATTTTTATTTATTTTCCAAAAGAATTGGTGAAATGTCTAACACAGGAGCTGTTATTTTTATAATATAACCTATTATGATTACGGTCCCTGCTCTTAATTAATAAAAATAATAATTGATTAATAATAATAATAAAATCATTAGCATTTTCGTTTTAAATTTTGAAGATATTTACCATAGTTAAAAATAGACAGATTTCCGGCTAATACCACATATAATAATGTTCCGACAACCGATCTTTAAAAATAGTTAGAACTAACTATAAAATGGCTAAATTGGCAGCATTGCTGCATGCTCCAAATTGACAGTGTTTAAGAGGGGGAACAACAAAGTATGTTTTCGCTTTAAATGAAGTGAAAGTCGCACTTTTATTTGTATTAAATATTTACGATAAAGCATCAACAGAAAAAGCAATTTTGCGAAACGTGAAAACTGTCTGGCAAACTGAAAATCAAGTTTAGCAAAGAGAGCAGGTGTAGAGGAAGTGTAAGTGCTATTCTTGAAAGCGTTTCTCCTCACAATGATGAAGACAGAGACTCAACGTCGCGTTCGCAGAGATTCGCCACGTTTGAGTATCTCCTCGAGGCGTCGTCTTTCCTTAACTGTCAAAACCTTTTCGAGGGTCTCCAGCGTCGAGTTGATTTCCCGCTTCGAATGCAATGGCAGCCAGAGGGTCGTTATGGCAAAAGTTCTGTGTGCAACATGACAAAATTCTTGTTACAAAATCGATGTAAAATTGGCTAATTGACAATTTCTCTCACCTGTGAACGCGCATGGCGTCGATGGCGCAACGTTGCATCTGCTCGTGCATTGACATTTCCCAGCGGAAACGCTCATTGTAGCGCCGGAAAGCGGCCACATAGCGTCTATGGCATATGTCAGAGCTAGATAGGGCGGTAGGAAAAGCCGAGAAAAGTGGAAACAGCAAAAAAAATGTATTAAATCAACAGGAAATTGCAATTTTCACACAATTCGATTCGATCTGTTGCGATGCCTCCTCATCATTATTGTATCCTTGCAGAGGGTACTATAATTTTGACAAGAAGTAAGTAGTGCATTAAAAAAGTTGTGTCAAAGTCTCAAATTTATATACTAACTAGTTTTCCTAAAATTAAAAAAACTTTATATTTGTTTTTATTTATTTTTTATTTTGAAAAATAATTAATCCCAATGGATCTCAAAATATTTTTTAGATCGTTCTTAAATTAAACAATTCTAAAAAAATGTCTTTTTCTTTTGTGAAAATAAATAATTTAAGCATAAATATTTTTCAAAACAAATATACAGTTATATTCTTGATCAGAACGACGAGCTGTTGTTGTATTTAATAATGTTTTACCCATCTTGATTTAATTTAAATAAGTAAAATATGATAAGTATTGCTTATCCATTTAGTGTTTTCTTATACATTCTAAAATAGTTACCATAGGAATGATTGCTCCAAAATCGAGGTTAGCTATAAAAACCAATTATGTTTCTTGACATAATTCTATCAAATTCATAAGTTGTGCATTATATCATATATCATACCATATAGATCTCATAGGAACTTTGTAACTTTTTGTGTAAAAACCAGGGACCGTTAATAAGTGTTATGTAAGCAAATTTTAACAAAATAAATCAATAGGATAGAATTATGGTATTCTTATTCTGGGCTTCAGCAAAAAACACCAGCTCCGGTTGGCACAAGTATAATAAGAATATCTTTAAATTTTTTTAACACACCAATTGGTTCAAAAGACATTCAACTGAACTTTTGCTTATTTTATTTTTACTTAAGAGTTATTGAATACCTCTTATTTGTGACATTTAAAATAAAAACCAAAAATAACACTTATTTTTTGTTGTAAAAATTAAGAATAAGTGCTATTTTACAAATTTGTTAATAAAAATTGTTATTCAATTATTATTTTTTACTTTTTTAATAAAAATTAAAAATAAGTGTTATATCGTAACTTTTTAAAAAAAGTTTGTAAATAATTCTTAAGTTGCAGTTTTTATTTTTAAAACTTATAACAGCAATGGTCCCTGGTAAAACCATTTTCTTTATTTCACGACATTGTTTTATTTTTCATTTTTTTTTTTTTGGGAAAAATTCAAAATGCTTTTGGTTTATTAAGACCACTTTAAAAAATCTACAATTGTTAACTGTCAGCTAGCGTATTAAGTCTTCGGTTTACCGCAGCGCACATTTCCTGCTTGCTACTTACTAGGTAATCTCCTTTTCATCCTGCGGAGGCCTTTGCCCGAAGCCCACACGTCTGGCGAGCAGTACACGATACCATTGCTTCTGCAACGCATTCATCGGCCGCTTGAAGGGATTGGGATTGGGCCTGGCATTGGGACTAGCATTTCTATTGCGATTGCCATTGGTATTGCCAGTGTCTGCCTCTTGGTTGCCTTTCAGTTTTTCCATTTTCGTATCACCGTTTACAAGATTTTCTGTACTAAGTAAGAGATTGCTTCCTTCCCGTTGGGCTTTTGCCAATCCACTGCCCCTAGAAATGTTGCTCTTTATTGTTGCTCTTGCTCCTACAGCTCCTTCTGCTCCTAGTATTATTGGTGTTGTTGTTATGTTGTCAGCCAACAGCTCCCAGCACCATGACGAGTTTATCGAACCAACAAGGCAAATGGGTTACACGCCAGACAGAGAGAGAGAGAGAGAGAGAGAGAGAAAGAGAGGAAGAGTGAGTGTGTGAGCTAGAGGGAGAAGGAGGGAACTGTAGGTGCACTTCCGCTAACTGTTGCATATATGCGAATGCATTTTGCGTGTTTCTGCTGACAACGCCAAATGAGTTGTCTGTAAAATGAGAGATTGATGTTCCATACAAAACGTTTCAACTTTGATTGAGTGCGGTTCAAGGATCAAAATGTGTGTGCGCCAAATTGCAAATCGATCAATTGAGAATAACTTATAGAAGACCTGTTTGATAGATACTAGATTAAAGATACTATCAGGTCTGTTCCGGTTTCACGTTGCATTTGGGCTAAACATTTTAAAATTATATTCTATCACTTTATTGGACTCGAAATCACCAACTCAAAGTGAATTCAATACGCAAAATTTTTCCAGATTGATATCAGAAAAGGCTAAAGATTTTCAATTCCGACAAATCTTGCCGAAAGTGAAAACCGGAACAGGCCTGTATACATCAGGTATCAAAATACGTATATAAATAATAGTTATTAAAGCTTAATTTACTTTTATGATGAACTATTCTAGAGATTATTTACAGATTATTTTTTATCTTATTAAATTTTAGCTAAGAAGTGTCGACCAAATCTATTTAAAATGTTAAAATAGAATTCGAAAACTGTATTTAACAATTAATACAAAACACATCTTAATTTAAAAAGAATTATATTTAAAATGCATATTCATTGTTGTTTCCAAAAATGTTTTGATAAATTCAAATTAACTTTCAAAAAAAAAAAATAAAAAAATAATAAAATTTATTGAAATAAATACTTGTTAAATTAAGTCTACATTAGATAGTTATTATCCGTCCCTCAAAATTGTATTTAACAATTAAAATAAAGTACATTTTAATTTAGAAAGAAATTAAATTTTAAAAGCTTATCCATTGCTGTTTCCAAAAATGATTTAATAAGTTCAAATTAACTTTCAAAACAAATAAAAAATAAAATTTATTGAAATGAATACTTGTTAAATTAAGTCTACATTAGATAGTTATTATAATTTCTCTCAAAATAAAAGCTTAATCCAAAGTCTGGAATAATTATGTTGATTTGATTACAAAGTGTTAACAGTTATATATAACAAATTTAAAGCTAACTATTTAAGTTAAAAATGGCTTCTAACTGATTTTGTATTTCTGCTTTGTTTATCTTAATCAAAAGTCAATCAACTTTTTCATAGTCCAGAATTTTATATTAATTATATACATTTCTTTCAGTTAGTGACCTGAATCCATAACTGGATAAAATGGAGCTAGGCAAGATAAATCTTTTAACTGTAAAGTACACACAAAAGCTTTTCAATTGTTCCATTTAGATGATGGACGGTTTCGACATATTGAAATTGCCTTCCACTTTCGATTGCAGTTTGCATAGAAATAGATTGACAAGCGGAAGGACAGGAAGAAAGTTAGTAATCAATAAAATTCAGCAAACAATTTAGTTCAACAGGTCAAAGTTGACTTCATTGTGATATGAACCTATTTCTCAAAATCTGTCTTACTTTAGCTAACATAATAACTAAAACTAATGCCTCAAGCAGCTGAATTTGATTTCTGATTGTCTGTCTAATCATGTTCTAAAGTTAAGAAGATAACACACACGTGTGTGTATGTGTGTGTTTGACTTGCAGGCGTTTGGTTAAAGCTCTACATTTAACGCGGTCTAAAGCAAGTATCAATGACAAAAGCACATTTGTTGCCTAGCAAAACAGTAGGCCAAAACGACAAAAGGCACAGCCGCATCCTAGCAAACAGACAGAGATAGAGCAGAGAAAGAGAGAGGCAGAGAGGACAAGCGACAAAGGGGCGGGGACGGAGCTGCTCGTAGGCGTTGTTGAGAGGTCGCAGCTGTTGCTGTTGTTGCTGTTGGCATTTTGCCGAGTAGACAACAAACAAAACTATTGAACTGAGTGGCGCCTGTCGCAGTTTATGGCCCGGCCAAAAGGCAATCATAGAAATGTGCTCTAATTTAAAGTGGCATAAAAAACAAAGAGCAAAAAAACAAAAAGCGCAGCAGCTGCCAGGACAACAACACACACATATGAAACGAATTGAAAATGTTGCCAGAAATGCAGTTGGCTAAAATGATTTCTTATATTTTCTGTCTGTTTGACTTGGCCCCTTGTTCGGGTCGCTTGGGGTCGAGTCAAGTCAAGTCAAGTCAAGTCGAGTCGTATCGTAGCAAGCCAATATCAACATTAGTTCGCAGTAATGTCATGAACTTTTCGCTTGTCTCTATTTTTTCTCTTTTGTTTTTCTTTTGGTTTTCCCTGGTCTCAGCTGTTGGCAGCGGCGTCTTTGTCAGCGCTTATTGATGGCAGCTACAGCTAAATGTTTTTCAATTTATTTTATTTGCCAGTTTTTGTCCTATAATGTTCAGCTAAATAACAAAAAAAAATATAAAAAACAATTTATTGGCGCCTTATGTCTTGGCTTTTATGGCCCATGCAGGCCAATTGTTTTGGCCTCTTTGTGCCCTTTTGTGTGTTTGGTGCGCGTATCAGCAATTTGATTGATGTTGCAACAATTTTGCAGCATAATTTTAGGCTGACATTTCAAATTACTTATATTCGCTTGTGATAGAGCGAGACAACTAGCTACTACACTGCACAGACACGTAGGTGCCGTTTATTTTCAAATTGCCATCTTCAGCGTTGTTAAAATACTTTACAATTTGATCATATATCATTTATTTTAGGAACTGTATTTCAATTACTTGATAGTGATGGATGAGATAATTGCGTAAATTATTTATTGAAAATAAATTGAAAATAAATACTTAGATATTTTGAATTATTTTGAACTACAAATTAAAACTGCCTTTTTTGGTTAATAAAGTTACTTTTAAAATGAATCAAAATTAACTAAAAAAATAATTTTTTTCAATATCAATTGACAATGACTGTTTAATTCGGACTTTATTTCCAACTCATATGTAATGAAAATAGTTGATTAAAATAGTTAAATCAATATAATCAAATTTTAACTTTAATTTATTTATTTAAAAGCTATCAATTATTTTGAGTATTTTTTTCAATTGCTGGGAACTATTGACAGATGCTTTGAATATAATTCTTTTTTTTTACCTTAATTTGTTAAAATTGTTTTATTTTAATTTTCTAGTAATGCTCTCAGCTATTTTGACACAAAGAAATATAGAAATATATGTCAGAATTTAAAAACTGGTATAGCTGTATTGCTTACAAAATTTTCTCTATTTTTTCTGTACTGCTCCGTCTTCATCATAAGTATTTGTACTTCCAGGCTATAATCATTAGTTGAATAAAGTGGGAAACTTTAATATCTTGGGGGCATTGCTTAATTGATTAAATAAAAATTGTTTTAAAGTAATTAATATATTAACTGTGTTCAGTTCATCAGATATCAATCATCACTTCTAGCTAAACAATGAAAATATGTGCTTACGTTATATTTCCTTATTTGTATAACCGCAGTTTATTTGAATTTAAATTTTCCAGCTGCCTGAGAATAAGCTTCATTATAATTCATTGACTCATTAAACCAATGAATGCAATTATGTTAAAAGCAAACAGTTTAAGGCATTACTGAGACAAAGACGAGAACTGACAAACTGTCAAATGAGTAAAGGGATAAACGGATAAATGGATAAAGAGGCAGGCAAGTTAGAGAGAATGGGTATCTAGACATAAGCGTAAGCAAATGCATATAAGTCTTCAGTCACAATGAGTTGATAATCCCAAAGGCAAACAGACAGAGAGTCACCACATATGGAGATAGACCACAGAAGAGGCGGAGTCAGAGGAATTAAGTCAGAGGAGTAACTGGAGTCAGGGTAGAAAGGAAGTGGAGTCTGTAAATATATTCGTATATGTATGCAAAAAGCCAGAAAGCAACAATAATAAAGGCGCATCATCATCAGCGGTTGAATTGTTGCCGCGCTGTCAGCACAAAAGTATGAAATATCATCTAAAATTGGAAATGCGTAAATGCGAAACTCTACGCAACGGAAACTCAACTGAAAGCGACGTTGATTCCATTCCACACACAGAGTGCATGAAAGTCAATTTTTCATTTAGATAACTTTGACATACGCAAACGTCATGACTGGTTTGAGACCTCAGGGTAGCATAACTGTATGTGTATATGTATATATGTGTATGAATATGTGTGCTTCTACACATAACGATTTAGATTCGAGTTCAACTAAGTTCCTGACATGCTGCTACTGATGGCGCCATCCAGTTTTTGGGATGCGGGTAACGTTTTGATAAATGAATTTTCGACGCAGCGGCACAAAGCTCAAGGGGTGTGTGTGCGAGTGTGTGTGTGTGTGTGTGTGTGCCATAAATGAAATGTTAACAATTAAACGCAGCAAGCAGAAATCCAACAAGCGACACGAAAAGACTATCAAAATACATAATAAGCCGGCAAAGCTGTTTACACGCGGCGTATGCGCAATATTCTCGCATATAAATTCAACTCGGTTTAAGGGATGCTTGTTTAGTGTAAACTAAGCTAAACATTAAAACGAAGGTGAAACGCTAATAACGCCAGCACAAGTGCGCCAAAAAGGGATAAAACCCGAGTGAGATTTTCATTATTATACACGCTATCTAAAATATAAATAAAAGGGTATATTGTGTTCGTTGGAATGTATGCAACAGGGAGAAGGAGCCATCTCCGACCCCATAAAGTATATATGTTCTTGATCAGCATCAACAGCCGAGTCAATCTAGTCATGTGTGTCTGTCCGTCCGTCCGTCTGTTTGAGTGCCTATATCTCAGAGACTATAAGAGATAGAGTAACCAAATTTGGCACACAGATTTCTATAAACCCCACGCAAATCGAGTTTTTTTCAAATTTAAGCCACGCTCTTTTCCGTCCCCACAAACACCCACAGTTTTTAAGATAATACAGTTTTTATGGCAAATAACGTTATTTATTAATATTATCCATAACCTCACTTAACCGCAGCAAGATCGGACAAGTAGAACGGGAGTAATAGCTAACCAAAGCAATTAATAAAGTTATTATTTCAATACAATCATCTAAAAGTATGCAGTAGTTTTTATTAGGTAGTAATTTCTTTAAAGTACTTTTATATATATTGAAATAAGTAAGGGGTATCCTATGGTCGGTATCACGACTACAGCCTTTCCCACTTGTATTTCACTAAGTTGTAGTTGATGTTGTTTTTGTTGTTTTTGTTGCTATCTTTGTTGTGTGGCAAAATGAAAACAAGTTGTTTTGTATTTGCACAGTGTACCTTACACATTGTTATAATCATAAAAAGTATTAAAAAGTAACAAGACAGCACACACCCAGCTAAAGAGGGGGATGGAAAGAGAACTCCACCAGAGAAAGAGAAGGTGGACAGGGGTGGGAAAACTCTACCAAGATGGTTGGACAGGTGGGTCTTGCTGCCATTTGAAGTTGATTGCCCATTTTTCGGAAGCTACACTTGTGTTTACCCACTTGAGATGCTAACGGGAGTGATGAAATGCGGCACGGGGAGGGTTCGACATGCTGTGTGTGTGTGCTTGTGTTTGTCGGAGAATCTGGTCGCGGCTTATGTACAAAATTTGCGCTTAGGTTAGCGTGAAATGATGTTCGGGTAATAAAGTGTGAGGCCTGTGGTTCGTTCAGAGTATTGCACAGGTGCGCTCTGTCTAGGGATGACATCTTCAGGATGAATAGTGCTATCAGGCAAAGCAATAAGTGGAAAAATAGAGCGGGAAATTATGATGGAAAAGAACATGATGGAAATAAGGAGTTATTAATATTAACAACGTAAGCAAAATATAAATAAACCAAATAATATAAAAAGGTATAATGTTATAAATAAAATATAATAGACTAACGATTATTATACATACAACATATATGTATTACTACTGTTTCAATTTCCCCATAACGTTATAAACCAATACATTTATTTTATAAATTAAACTAAGGATCGTAAGTTTTTAAACAAAAACTAAGTCGAAACAACTACCTTTTTTTCCAATTTGAACTTAAAATTAACGGAATAACAATTATTTTAAAATAAAAAAAATTTCAAAGTCAGATTTATTTTTTATTATTGTAAACGTAACTGAATATTATGAACTTTTAATTTTTATTTTAAATAAAATATAATTCAACGCTGATATTAAATAGGAATATTATAGCTAGAAGATCTAAGAGACCAACTATGCAGCTAAAATTATATAATCAATATAAAACTAATTTATTATAATAAATTAAATAAATAAATAAAATTAAATAAACATTAAAAGTAGGAGTACGATATCAGAGGTTCACGAGTGAGAGGAAACAATAAAACCAACGGAAAATATTTAAATAAATTGAATTTATACCAAAATTATGAATGTGAGTAAAATAACTGAGGAGTTTTTAATTTAGAGAAAATCCAGCTAATTCAATTAACTATATAAATAATTATTTTAAAAACAAATTTAATACATACGGAATAAATTAAGAAAAAACAGTAGTCGGGAGTCAATCTATTAAGGCTTTTTAAACTGATATGCCCTCTAGTTCACGCTGTAGCGCATTACAATCATATTTCACGCTTTGGTTCATCCAAAGCAGTCACCGAAAGCGGCAAGAACTGGGCATACAATATTTATATATATACGTAATATTTAATGGGAGTTCCATAACGCCAGCTTTTCTCATGGATTGTAAATTTTAATTAAATCTCTTTAAGATGCAATCAAACTGTGGGATTTTCAGCCTTAAACTACATGTTTATGTCATCTCTTTTAGCACCTGCAAAATACACAAAATATATAAATATATCTTATTATGTTAAAGCTTGTGCTGGAAACTTAACCTTCAATATGGCAGCCGTAAATGTGCACAACCCAACACACACTTTCACACACCCACACACCACACTCACATGCGCACCTGTAAGTTGTCCTTTCCATTTCAATGGAGGCAGCTGGACGCAGATGCGAGTCCTTTTGAGTTCTAGTTGGTGGAGGATAACAAAGACGCCAGACCGAGAACTTGGAAGCCACAGAGCAACAGCAGCAGCACCAGACGACCAAGCTGGGAAAACCCGAGCAGAAAATATTTTTCGTTTTTTTGTCTGTGCACCTTAAAAATCCTTAGACAGTTTATTTTCATTTTATTCCTTTGGCCAGGAGCGGCAAGGAACAAGCAGTAGCTGCTACAGTCGATGCATACCTTTTTGGCACTTTGTTGAATTTATCGCATAAGCTTTTCGCATACTTCCGGGTAATTGGCAACACCATGTTCTACACCTAAATGTGCCTGTGTGTGTGTGTGTGTGTGTGTGTGCGTTGCGCATTTAAAGGCGTTAAGGTGCAAATTTATTTCCACGAAACCTTTTTTTTGCCAACGTCCATCGTAATGAGCACTTTGTGTGCGTTATATTTCTCGACCCTGACATATGGCCAAAGGTACCAGGAACCAGGAACCAGGGACCAGAGACCAGGGAGCCTGATATTCCCACTCAACTGGCACCCCTCATGGCACAAGGATATTCTGACTGTCTGGAGGCTCGGCTCGTTAAAGACGTCTGGAGTGCTCTGGCATTTTTGCACTTGTGGTTTTCCATGTTATTGTTCAAAATTGTTAAGCACATTTAAGCCTGATTTAGTTGCATATTTATTGTATTTACTGGGTTCCCTTGCTTTACACATCCCCGACCATTTTAATGAGTTATGTTAACTGTTTGGGTTTCTCTGTACTTTATGTGCACTCCGCACTTAATGTGAGCTGTTGAAAATGCCCCAAAATGATTTTAAGCAGCATCTATTTATGATGGGAAGTATTTGTTATTAAGGTTTAGTGGGAATTTTAAAACAGCTAGTTTATGCATTTTTAGATTAGTTTTTAGAGTTGGTAAAAAGATGAAATGTGATTTAATAGAGTCACAGAAAATTGAGTTTTCTTCAAGAACAAATAAATGGGAAATACAATCAGAGTTTCAGCTAATATAAAAGTATCAGTAGTCATTAAACAACAGTGCATAAAACATAGTATTAGCAGCGCCTTAACAGTTATGCTTATGTAACTGTTAAGTTTTGTTCCGCAAATCAATTGTTGTGGTTAAAATCAGGGAATAACACTGGAACCGATACCGGAAACGTTGACCGAAACTAACCGTTATATTTTTAGTACTGAACTGAAACCGTAACCGTAAAACTGGCATAACTTGATCAAAACCGAACCGATTTTCGAGCGGAATGTCTTTTTGATTATGATTTAACCTCTTAATTCATTCTTCATTCAAATATTTTTTAATTCGTTAAAAAAGTTTTTTTGCTCTAGGTCTAGTTTTTTATTTTGATACTAAGGGTCCCCCCTAAGGATTTTCGCAAATTCAAAGTTTTAAATCTCAATTTTTAAATTGTAACTCCTTATATCGTAATTAGTATAAAACGACACTTTAAACTTGATTCTGAAACCTTTAATTTTTTTTTTGTAAAAAATCATGAAGAATTGGATAAACATTTTGATTTGCAAAGTGGCTAAATCCGAAATCTAACCAACTTCAAACTGTCATAACTTGATCAAAACTAAACTGATTTTCAAGCGGAATGTCATTTTTATCATGATTTAGGTATTTAATTCATTCTGCATTCAAATATTTTTATATATTTATTTTGTGTTGCTTACAACTGAAGAACACATTCAGTAAAATAATAGCGACAGCTACTCAAGTGATGAAGAGATGCCCTCATGTATTATTCCATTGCCATTTCAGCCTCGATATAAAAACGTTGCCAAACTAACCTCAGCAACTACTTGCCACACTTTTTTGTTCTGGCCAAAAACTGTCTCAGCTAAAGGACAAAAACCATGTCTCTTATCGTAATCTTTTCCAGACAGCTGCGTTGACTTCCGTTTATGGCAAAATTCTCACACCAATGCCATATCTCTTTTACTTTTTCTCTCTCTCTCTCTATCTCCCTCTTGATGTTGGCGACCCTTTTTCGATGATGATGGAAAGGCCAACGTCGCATTGCTTTATGGCCATAAATATTTCATTATGAATTTTTTCAGCGTGGTCGACAAACGCATTTCGAAATGCTATCTACATTTTGTCTAGAAGTAATTCAGCTAGCTTTTGGGCCGAAATAAATGATAAAAAATGCAATCCGTTGCCGCTTCACTGAACCTTTTGGGGGAAGTGGGGTTAAGAGGTGGAGGAGGTGGAAATTTTTTGTTTTTACGCGTCAAAATGTGCCGCACGGTAGGGTTAAGAATAGCTAAGTATTGATGTTTGGGGTTGGGCTTATTTTTTCTGTTATCCTTAACTTATTCTGCTTTCTTCATTCTCTGTTCTGTGTTCGTGACATCTGCAGGTCGCATTAATAATTAAATCAAGCAATAAAAATTCAGCACGAGTTGCGGCCATGCCCCCGCCCCCCAAAAAGAGCATAAATAGGTACATAATTTGAGCTTTAATGTTCTTGACGTTTAAGATACCCTTTCTTACATAAGTTTTATTTAAAGCAGAATTCTTAGACTTCTTCTCTTTCAAGAACCGGAACTTTGCATTAAGAAAATTTTATTATTTTTCGACTATCGAAGCCATGGTTCTATGTTGATGTTAAAGGTCCCCCCTTTGAAATTATGAAAATTCCAAATTTTAAATCTCAAGTGATTACTTTTAATCAACTCCTTATACCGTAATTAGTATAAAACAACACTTTAAACTTGATTCTGAGGCCTTTCATTTTCTTGTAAAATTATGAAATATTTTGACTTGTAAAGTTGCTAGGTCAGAGGCTTGAGCAACTTCGAACTGTCATAACTTTGCCAAAACCCAACCGATTTTCAAGTGGAATGTCAATTTGATCATGGTTTGGCCTCTTAATTCATTCTGTATTCAAATTTTGTTAATTTCAAAAATTTAATTATTTTTGACCAAGACTCGATTTTGATGGTAAGGGTCCCCCCTTTGAAATTTCGAAAATTCGAATTTTTAAATCTAAAGTTTTTACTTTTAATCAACTCCTTGTATCGTAATTAGTATAAAACAATACTTTAAACTTGATTCTGAGACCTTTCATTTTTTTGTAAATAATCATGCGAAATTGAACAAATATTTGGATTTGTAAAGTGGCTAAATCCGCATTCTGACCAACTTCAAACTGTCATAACTTGATCAAAAGTGAACCGATTTTCAAGCGGAAAGTCGTTTTGTTCATGGTTTGGCATTTAAATTTATTTTGCATTCAAATTTTATTAAATTCTTTCAAAATTTTATTCCTCTGGATCAAGATATTTACTTCGATGTCATAATTATTATTGGGCGACACCTTACATTTTACACAAATCTTGTTAATTGATCTGATTTTAGTGTCTAGTATATTATACCCTCTCTTTTAAATTATAAATTACTGGGTAGAAAATACATAAATCATTAAGTTTCCGCATAGAATTTTGTTCTCCCCTAAAAAGTATGCTATGCAAAAGTTCAATTGACATTTTCTTGCCTGTGTTCTTGGCATTTGTTGTTGCTGTATTGCTGTTGTAAATAATATACAAACAAACAATTAGATATGTACGAGCATGTCTATTATTTATTTTTGCACACGAATTGCTAAACTCATAATAAATTAACATTGTCTTGGAAAATTGAAAATGCCGCCCTGCATCAACAACATTCTTACGCACGAATAATTCTGTAATGAAAATCGCTTCGTCATTGCGCGGTCCACGGACCAGAACAGAGATTCCGGTGGATGCCACAGTGAAGCTGGCACAGCTGCCCCTCCCCTGTCTCTCTCTTCGAACGTCTGAGCTAGCAACATTGTTGTTAATATTTCGCTCAGTACTCGCAAATGCGATTAAAATTGTTAGAGAAAATTAAGTCAAGAGATTTCCGCGCATTGTTGTTTTGCTTCTACAAATAAAGTATGTTTTTACTTTTCTTATTTTTATTTAATCTAATAAAAATAGTTTGTGCGCTGCTCATAAATTTGCAGATAGAAATTCCAGCAGCGTAAAGGAAATTACAACAAAATTAAGAAAGTTCTTGGCAAACAAAACGACCGCTCACAGTGCGTGCAACTTCAACTTTAATCAATAAAAGCCGCATGGGGGCTTTCAAAAAACCTTCACACACACAATACCATGCATACATATATACACTTTTTTCTTTTCATACATATAGTACATATGTATGTCTTTATGTAGTCATACTTCAGAGTTATTGTTGTTATCATGCTACCCCGTTGCGCTTTGTTATAAACTTGCTGAAATTTTTATGAAAAGCATTCTCATCCGGGCTTAAGTCCTTTTCCCCCCTCCATCCCTTACCCTTTTATAAGCCCTCCCCCGCCTGACATTGGGTTGCGCCCTTTGACGCTGTGCTCATATCTCGTTTCTGTTTCCAAGGCGTTTGTAAATATTTTAATTGAAATTAAATTTTAGCTGCCTTACAAGATTTAAGCTGGCTTTTTCTTTGCTTTTAACTTTTACCTTTTGAATTTATATCTTTTGGCCTGGTCGTGACTTTGGCAATTCGCCAGCACGTGTAATATGAAAATTCCTTAGGTCAGCAGTTGCAATGCAAATTCTAAATATATATGCAGTCTCTGGAAGGGACTGAAAAGCTGTTCCCTTATATATTTTATTAATAAAGAAGAATCCAAATTAATCTATAATAATTTTAATTTTTTTCACAATCCGAAAAGTGGCTCATGTATTTATTGTAGTTGGAAAAGAAATCCAAACCATCAAGCTGCAAATAAAATAAAAAGTTATCTAAAGATTTAGTAATTACCTACTTAAATTAATAAATTTTATTTTGAGAAAAGTAATCAAAAAATTTTTAAAGTTTTTGGTTATACATATATTTTCAAGTCTAACAAAATCTGAAGTTGATTTTCTAAAAATCGAAAGCAAACTGAAAATAGTTGATATTTCGACAAAGTAATGGAAAAAAATGTATAAATTTTATATTGGAAAAAGTAAACAAAAAATTATTTAAGTTTTTGATTATACATATATTTTTAAGTTTAATAAAATCTGAACATGATTTTCTAAAAATCAAAAGCAAACTGAAAATTGTTGAAATTACTACAAAGTTGTGGAAAACAAAGTAATCTTAAGATTTTGTAATGAAGTATAAGGATTAATGCATTTTATTTTGAAAAAAATAAACACTAAATAACTAAAATTTTTGAAATAATATTCACAAGTCTCTTAAAATCTAAAGTAGATTTTCTAAAATCACATAAAATAAAATACATCCAAAAGCTAATTGGAAATAGTTGAAATTTCGGCATAGTTAAGGAAAAAGAAGTTACTTAAATCTAATATGATAATAGCCATCTGTTGGAAATATTTAAAATAATATGTGGCCATATCTGTGTCTTTTTGTCTTAAGTTTTCCTACACATTCAAAAACTGCACAAGTTGAAGCCACAGTCAGAAAGTGACTTTTGCATTCAGTTTCAAAGGCGGTCCGAAAGTTTTTCAAAGCAATTAGATAAGGGGTTTTGCTGATTTTAAAGTTTTTCCACTCGCATATCTTTTGAACAGAATTCGTTTCAAGTATTAGGCATTAGGATGGGAGGGAAGTAGGGAGTTTAGGTTGTAGATAGTGAAAAATCAGCTTGGCTTTGTGTCGTGCTATCGGAAAGAAAGACTTTTTGGACAACATTTAATCAGCATAAAGTGTTTGGGAAAGCAGCAGAAGTTGTAAAAGTCGCCAGCAGATGCAGTTGACCAGGAAAATACCTGTGTGAAAGAGGCAAGGGAGGGAGAAATCTCATTAAAGAGCAGACACGCAGAGAAAGAGGTTGAAAAGAGAGAGAGCGTGCAAAGTTCTATTTAGCTTAAATAATATTTAGGCAAGCGTTAACAAATATGGCCACTAACTTGAGTGTTTTTCTGGCCCGAACGCAATACAAAGAATAATATTTAAGCACTTAAGAGAGCCTGCTTCTCGCCATAGCCATCCGGAACGGTTCGTGGTTCGGTCCACTTGAAAGTCGGCTCAGAGTGTGCGTGCGTCCACTCAGAAATTAGTTAGAAGATGAATGGCCGAAAAGTCGCAAAGTTTTGCAGCTTTTACTTGGGATTTAGTGTGGCGACGGCTGTTACTGGCTGGTAAGGTGGCAACACAACCCCCCCCGTCCTTTTCCCCGCCCCTCTTTGTACTCCATCCACTTGCTGGATGCTGCTAACTGCACGTCTTTGACTCTACATCATGCTCTTTAGTCTTTATTTAAAGCACAAACTTTTTTAATGAATGCTCTTAGTACTGCACATATTTTTAATGCATAGTTCATTAAAAAGCAACTTTTCTGCCTCCTCGACTTTTTAGCAGTGCATTTTACTTAGTTACTTCAGATTTATTATGCTCACAAAGTAGCTTAAGTGTTGGGCTTATAACATTAGTTAACAGCAGGCTCAAAATGAACTTGCAAATTGGCCTCACAAATAGTTTATATACGCATTGACACTCTTACACTGCAATAAATTGGTGGGGGTGGGGGGTCTTTAAAATATCTCACTATCCAATGTATAGTCACTATAATTTACAGAATTTTATAGTAAATACTAAGGACAAAATATTTTGATAATTGCCTAGAGAATTTGTGTTAATAATATGTCAATATCTATAAGTTAAACTTGCATATTAAAGAGATAACTTTAAAATTAAATTTTTAAAGATTTTATAAAAATAGCTTCCTGCTAAAAAAAATAATGTAATTTTTCTATATATTAAAATATTTAAATTCAAAATGTATGTAAGATAAGAAAAAAGTAATATTAGACCATTTATTAAAATAAGTATTAAGAGAATTATAATTCCACAACTAAATAAATTTATAACATAGTGCGAGACAGGCTTGAATTTAAAAAAAGCATCATTAGTAACTTTTCCAGTTTATTATAAACCTATTATGAGTAGTTCTGAAATTTAACATCTCCATCGTTCCATTAAAAGTAGTGATATATTTTTTTGCGCTTGTCAAATTGCATTTTCAGCGCTTATCGTTTTCAAAATATATGACAGGCAATTTAATCTATCATGGCAGTATATTTTATGTTGTTATACTTTTTTGGTAGATAAACCAATTTTTATAATTTCACAACTAAATAAATTAATAACATAGTGCGAGACAGGCTTGAATTTAATAAAAGCATCATTAGTAACTTTTTCAGTTTATTATAATCCCTTTACGAGTAGTTCTAAAATTTAATATCTCCATCGTTCTATTAAAAGTAGTGATATATTTTAATGCGCTTGTCAAATTGCATTTTCAGCGCTTATCGTTTTCAAAATATATCACAGGCAATTTAATCTATCATGGCAGTATATTTTATGTTGTTATACTTTTTTGGTAGATAAACCAATTTTTATAATTTCACAACTAAATAAATTAATAACATAGTGCGAGACAGGCTTGAATTTAATAAAAGCATCATTAGTAACTTTTTCAGTTTATTATAATCCCTTTACGAGTAGTTCTAAAATTTAATATCTCCATCGTTCCATTAAAAGTAGTGATATATTTTAATGCGCTTGTCAAATTGCATTTTCAGCGCTTATCGTTTTCAAAATATATCACAGGCAATTTAATCTATCATGGCAGTATATTTTTTGTTGTTGTACTTTTTTTTGGGAGTTGAACTTTTATATTCCGTGATCTGTTGACAGTCATATCACGTAGTATAAGCGAAAAGCTGATGTGCCGTGTTTAATGGGATTTGTTTATTGGTATCATTTGCGCCAACTTTTGTTGTTGTTTCCGTTGTTTTTTGATAGTGTCAACAATCCTCCCCTTTCGCCTCTGATAGCCTCACACCCTCACAGTTACTTTAGTCCGCCCCATGACTGCAGTTACCTCACCATGCCTGGCCTGGGGATCAGCAAAAAGTTTCGTATTGCGTTTTAGAGTGCACAACGCTACAATAAGTAGCTAAAAGTGGACCCAAAAACGAACGTACAGCTCGCTAATCCCATAGAAGAGCAACAGCAACAGCAACAACTACAACAACAGTTGACAGCTGGATGCCGTTGAGCATAGGGTTGGAGTTGAAGTTGGGGATGGCATTGAAGTTGGGATTGAGTTCCAGGTGCGGGCACGTGATGCTTGAACGCAATATTGACACTTTCCAACAACTTGACGCGCCAAAAGTCATAAAGGGAAAAAAGTTAGCCAAAAACGCCTCAGATTGCACTAGGGCAAGGGGATGGTGCTGTGTAGTAGTCGGTGGTGCTGCATAAAAGTAAATCCATGGATTTTTGTGTTGCCACTTAAACTTTTTTCACACCCAGACCTGAAACCTTTGGCACAGTGTCTTTAAGTGCTTTTGGGGGCGACTGCTGGACGTCTGTGGTGCCGCGAGAGATGAGGGATGGGGATGGGGAGGAGCAACTTGCTTGGGAAGGTGTATGTGTGTGTAGGGTACTTGTCTGGGTATGCGTGTGCCGAGCATTATTTTCATTGTCGCATTTTTCATCATCACACTGCCTGAAGTTTTTATGGTTGCCCGTTCTCAGTCTTAGTGTCTCTATCCCTTGCAGACACTCTTTCTCTCTTTACACTCATAAAAATCTAACCGTAAAATCAACCTAAAACACACTAAAATATTAAAAATTGCCATAGAAAAGGCGTTAATTTAAGAAAATTTTTTCTAAATATCTAGAAATATCTTTCTGAAATTAAGAGATAATTTTCTAAAATTATAAAAGCTTGTCTACATTTTAAAGCGATGCCCCTTTAATTTTGGATTAATTTTTCAAAAAATTGGCGCGAATTTTCTAAAATAATAAAAGTTTTTTTTTAAGATTTGAAGGTGATTTTCCCTAAATAATAGAAAATATTTCTTAAAAAAATACTCTGAACTTTTATCAAATTTTTATTTGCATTAAAGTAAAAACAAATTTTGTTTATTATTTTTTTTATTTTATTTTTATGAATTTAAAAAACTATTTTATATGATGTAAGGCATTTATATTTATTTATTTATTTATGCACGACTAAAATCAGTCGGCAAAGAAAAAATTACCAAGTATAAAAATTAAGTTAAAGATTACATATACAAATAAAATTATAAACTTCTGGTTTTTAGTAAAATTAACCCTAAAACATTTATATTAGGGTAGTGCTTTCAACTTTGAAGAAAAATATCTCTCATAATTAGAAAAATTTTCTCAATTTTAGCGCAGTTCTAATTTTATGTCGATTTTTTTGAATATAGAAAATAAATTTTTCTGAGTGTATGTGTCTGTCTATGCCTCCGGCTTTGGCTTACGTCCTCCACCTGTGCGTCGCTTAGAACCGGAAGCTGCACATCAGCACTATGCCATGTGCGTGGGTGCTCCACCTTGTCTAGCCTTTTTCTAGAGGAGGGGGTGTGGCAGCAGAGGATTGGGAGTCACGCTGTCTGCTGTCTTTCTAGTCTCGTCGTTGTCGTTGTCGTTTCGAGCAATTGCCACTTTTAGCCCTGTGCGCATTGCAACGTTCCGTTCATTGTCTCTGTACAGGTTTTTCCTTTTCCTTTTCTTGCTTTTTTTTTTTTTTTGGTAGCAAATCTCTTTTGAATTATTACTGTAATTACCGCCGAGTTTCGCCCGGCAATATAGCTGCGTCCTGCCAGCATCATCATCACCATCATCCTCATCATCCTCATCATCTACAGCTACCGCTTTCCTTCCCCTTCTGTTTGCTTCCTCTTCTTTGTGGTGTGCCTTTCTAGGAGGTGTTGTGACACCGCTGATGACTGTGTTGATCCGACGATTATGATTTTATTACGTTTTCGTGTAGTTGTGCTTTGTTTCCTTAATTTCACTGGCAACTCCTGTGCGCCCACAGATCCTGTGGCGTGAGTTATGGCACTCGATTTGGATGCTTACCAAAAACTGTTGCCATCTCCTTCTTCTTCTTCTTGTTTATCCACAATCAAATCTAATCGCTTGTAATGTAGCTTCCACTAGGTTTTTCCCAGTCTCTGGGTCTCTTGTCACTGGATTTCTTCAAATGATAAACGATGTTGTGCCGCGCGTTTAATTGTAATTGTCCCCCAGTGCGAGATCTGTTTATAAGACCTCTAATATAGAGAGACCCTCTATATGCTCAGCTATTTCTCTTGCTCGCTTACCTAATCAAAATTAATGCATTTTGGGCACTTCGAGTAGATCCTCATTTTTTTTTTTTTTTCTGATGACACTTTATAGCCGCATTTTTATTCTACGCACAATTTATGAGGTGTTTGCAATTCTTTTTACCTTCTTTCCAATCCTTTCTAGATATTTATTCATACTTTTTGGGACTTAAATGTTTTAAGGTTAGTCTACCAGTTAAGAGGATTTTGGGTTTGAAACATAATGTGGTAATAAGAAATATTTCATAAAAAAAGTACTTGGATAGGAGACAAAAATTGGTTCGGATAAAGTCCGTATATTTGTATATAGTAAACCGTTTTCATAATATAAATTCTTTTTTTAAGTACGGGGTCTAAAAAGTGGTTCCGAAATATATATAGTTAGTTGATTCGAGAACCGCTCAATTTCCACAATTTTGTTTGTTATATTGAACAAAAATATTGTTGATCAGTTGATCGTTTAGACAAGAATGGGAAATGGGATCATCAAAGATGTTACAAGTGCGTGAAAGGATATTTTAACAGAATATATATATTCCTTAATGAATTACTTTTAAAGGTTTTTATTGCCAAAGTAAAATTATTTATATATTAACTGAAAAGATGAGTTAAAGTTATCAATATTTAGATTATTGGCTTATAATAATCTTGTCAATATAACAGTGTCAATATGCCTTACATTAAATTGTCATTTTTAATTTAGTTTTAATGATAGTTAAAGCAAGCTTACATTTAAACACTTAGTTTTGGAAAGCCAACATATTCTTGGTGTTGCTAAATTTTTTCTCACATTTTATTTTGGTTTAGTTCAGAACCGAATAAGTGGCAATATTCTTTTCTCAAAATAAATTACGCTGAATATCTAAAATAAACCCAAGACTTAAAACAAATTTTGATCCGAATAACGTACCTATGTAGGGATTTTTTAAATTTCGTATATAATGATTATAATTATCAGAATTATAAGAAGCATAGCTTACATAAAAGTCAAGGTCTAACTTAACTTTATCACTTTTTGAACATGACTAAATAGGTTATATTTTATCAAATAAAAAATAAACTATACATATCTACTCAGATATGCTATGGCAAATAGTTGCATTATTAATTCAGTTGTTGAAAAACCTCAATTTAAGCAAGTCACTCGCTGGTCTCTTTAAATGTCATTCTGTTAATCCTACTAAAAGTCTGACACACAAGAAGAGTTACAACTCTCTCTCTTTCGCTCTCTCCTTGCTCTCTCCCCAGTCACTTTCCCACTCTATGACAGACATTTAACTCTTGCTGTCGCTTCGCTCAGCTGTTAAGTACAATGTAAACCGCGTCGCACATTCCACAATCCGAACAAGAACAACAACTATGACATACACTAACAGACAGACGGAATGGACTCTGTAAATGTGTGTGCTTGTGTGTGTGTGTGTGGTATAGTCACAGCACTGCCATGTGGCTCATGTGGCATGTGGGTGGGCGCAGGGAGGGGAGGCGAGGGGAGGTGGGCAGCTGGTTTGGGGCAACGAATTTCGACACATGTTGCCGCAATAAAAATGTCAACACACACATAAAACATCTTCTAAAATGGCATTTGCACAACGGCGTAAAATTCCAGCAGCCGAAAAATTTGAAGCATAATAAATGGCGCTATGCCTGGGCGAACAATTGCCATGCAGAGAGAGAAAGACATAGAAAGAGAAAAGAAGAGAGAGAGGTAGAGTAGTAGCACGTGCTTAAAGCTCTCACACTGCCATACGCACATTGTTGGCCATTAAATGCGCATTCCTTGGCCATATAGAAATTTATAGACCAGAAGCACAAGACGTCCAAAGCGAAAGTGTTGGAGTGAACGTGTGTGTGTGTCTGTGTGTGAGTGTGTCTGTGTGTGAAAAATGAAAATGCGAGCAAGAGAAAATGGTGAATGTGTCGCACAAGTCGCAAGTCGCAAGGCGCGACTTTCACTTTCCTTTATGGCCACCGAAACTGGCAACATATTCGTTTTTAGTTTGCTCCAGCCAATTCCCCTCATTTACCCTCCCCTTGCTCTTTCAGCAGTCTGCTGCTGTTCCATCTTCCTTCTCATTCTCCTTGTCCGCGGTGTGTGTGAGCTGAATTTTAAAAAATATTGTAGTCGACTTTTAGGCGTGCGCGTCTTTAATGAGATAATCTGCGATTCTCAGTGCTCATTTGCTGTAATTGAAGGTTCACTTACTTTCCCTCTCCTACCACCCATCCTTCTCGTCACCCCCCGCTGATTACAAGTGCTGCCAGAGGGGGCGTTACTGGGAGGGGGGCTGTGTAATGATAGTGCCTCTGTCTGTACGTGCGTACAACGTTCCAGGGCGTGGCTGCACTTTGTGGAGCCCTGTGCCACATGCAACAGCAACAACAGCAACAACAGCAACAACAACAGCAACATCAGCAGCCACATGGAGCAGACGGGGGCATGGTAATCTGCAATAAATGAGGCATGTTGGAAGATTTATTTGATTGCTTTATTTAATATTTTAGAAAAGGCAGATGTTCCGCTCCCGATAACCGTCACTCCACGGGGTCTACAATTTTCAGACAGAAGGTCGCGTAGAGCAAGAGGGAATGAGATAGGGAAAAAGAGAGAGAGAGGGAGATAGAGAAAGGGAGGTGTTGTTGTTGACGTTGAGTTATGACTGACGTAATGAATTTTTTGAAGAGTCAAGCACAAAACAGCAGAAAGGTAAGTGGCAATTTCAGTGTGACAGCTGCAGATGGTTAAAGTGTTGACTTAATAATATATACACCTAGAACATAAAATATTATATTCAGTAGGCCCTTTTTTTATTTTCCTACTATTTTTTCAATTTTCCTAAGTTGTTAAAGCCTATTTAAACAACATATCTAAGTTTTTTTAAATAAATTTTTATTTAAAACAAAATCTAAAGTCCCAATTAGAATTTTATTATGTGTGTTTTTAAATTCGAAATAAAATTCTAGAAAGTAAAATACAACAAGGCCATAGCAAAATTGAGTTAAAAATTAAATGCCTATTATTTTTTGAATGATTACTTTGAATTGGTGATTAATATTCAGTAACTAATCATAGTTAAAAAAAAATATAATTTACATTTAATCGCCGTTAACCTATTTCTATAGTTTTATCAAAAATTTTTAGAATTTATTTCACATAAGATAGTTGGACTTTTTTATGTTCATGTCCAAAAATTTTTTAAAGTTTGTAAATGTTTGCGAACCATTATTTAATTATACGATAGTTAAATTTTGTTTGTTCATTGCATTTTTCAGCTAAATTGAATATACAGATTTTAGCGGTAGGATGAAAAATTTAAATATGTTCCAGAAACAAAAATTTGTGCAATGTAGTCGAAAGAAAAGCTTCAAATTTATGATTTATGATAAACTATAACAACAATAATAATCTTATACTCAACCTATTAGAAATATTATTCCTCTTATCGCAATACAACATTGCGCATACGCCCTGTAGTTTCCAGCAGGCCAGTAAATGTAACGCCCACATCCATATGGTTAACTCTATTGGCAGAGGAGTTGCCACAGCAATTACTTTTATGGAGGCTGGCTTGGCAACACTGGCAGGGCAACACGCATACGCACCGTCGACCCAACAAAATGACCCGCCATCTATCAGCAATCTATGCACATAAACGTGCAGCAACTAACAACTAAATTTCATTAAGCCGCATCGCACAAATTGAACTACAACAGGCAGTGGCAACAACAGCAGCAACAGCAGCAGCAACAACCCCCACAACAACAACAACAACAACAGGGAAAAGGTCCATGCAGAAAATTTAAGTGCCCGAGCGACCGAAACTTTGGGTCATACGACCAAACGAACCAATTTCGTAGCGGGCAGCCATGTGCCCCCAAAAAAGTGGCAGCAACAACGGCAGAGGCAGCTGCAAGTCGTGCATGAAGCGCAGGACGAAGGACGAAAGCACAAAAATCAGGCAACGGACCATGACAAGCAAACGCAACGTAGCGCATCCTGTGCCACCGCCATTGCCACTGCCACTTGCCACTTGCCACTTGCCACCGCTGCTGTTGATGCCACAAGCCAACAGATCGCCTGCTGGCCAAGTTCAAAATGTTGCCGTTGTCGTTGATGTTGTTCTTGTTGTTGGTGTTATGTGCAGCTGCTTGGGACTGTTGTCTATCGGTTGAAACAGTCTCTTCCTTGCGTTCCCCTTCTCTATATGCTTGGGTGAATCTCACGTTCCACAATGGGTAAAAAGGCTATACTAGTTTGTAATAAATATTAACTTAAAGCGGCGACTTTTCAATGTCTAGTTATGGAGTTTGATAACTATATCACAGATATTTTGACATAAAATGTACAGAAATTCAGGGCAAATTTGAATATATATCATTGATAAAATTTAAGAAGACATTGAAAAACCGGACTGATTAAAAGAATAAATAGCTTAAAAGAACGTTTAAAAACAAGAAAAGAAAAAAAATAGTTTATGATAAGCAATAAAAAAAAAGACATCGTTTTTTCCTATGCTTATTTTCAAAATGAATCTATTTAATATCTAACTTTTCTTTTCTTATAATTGTTTTAAAATATATTATTATTTAATTTAATTTGTATTTAAAAATATAAGTTACAATTATAATTACTTCTTTTAATACTTTTAAAAATTATTAGGAGTATACAATAAAGTTTTCTTAAGCAAATTCTAATAGTAAAAGTTTTAATTTGTAAAAATAAAAAATTTTAAATTTAAAATTATTTCAAAGTTTAGCAAAAGCAAATAAAATAACAAACAATAAACTACATAAAGTACTGTTTATCGTATAGATTAGAAAAATTATCTAATTTGAGGTTTAAAAATTTCAATTAATAAGGGCTAACTTAGGCAATTCATCCACTGTGCGCTCGTGTGATAATAAAATGAAAACTTTCGGAGAGTCAAGCAAAATCGAGGGCTAACAGGCGACCAACGGCGCACCGCATGTCTGGCATATTTAATTTATTTATTTTATGCAAATTTCGGATAATGTATCTGCGGCCGCAGGACACAAAACAACAACAACACAAACAACAACACGAACAACAGAAACAACAGGAACAACATCAAGGGGTTTCTCTAAGGTGGATCATCAGCAGTACAGCAGCACGAAAAATTCTAATGAAAGCAATTGTTGCCAAACCGCGTAGCAAAATTATGCTGCATAGCCACGCCTCCCACTACCCACCATTGTAGCCGCCCCCCTTTGACAACTCCTCCGTCCGAGCAGGCAACGGCTGGTTGTGGTTGCCAGCGTGATATTTAGCATTACACGCTTCATTGTCTAAAGTGGCGCCCGGGGAGGCGTCTCAACTGAGCATCTATATCCACCTTCCGCTTCCTCCGCTATCACCCCTCTCCGCCCTAACCAACTCTTCCACATCTCTCTCAATCCACATGCATATTGTATTTATTCAAAAGTTTGAAGTCGCCTGCTTGCACTAACTACTAATATGCGGTTGTCTGTGTGTGTGTGTGTGTGTGTGTGAGAGGTGGGCGTGGCATTTTGTACAAGTTATATCCAGCGGCATTTGCTTTTTATTGTTAAACTGCTGAAAAGTTTTACCATAATTTTGCTAGCTTTCATATTTTTGTTGTTGTCTTTTTTAGCTGCATTAATGAAAAGCATCGCAAAAAAACTAGAACGGAATAGTCGAAATTTTAGTATCCTTCTGCAAATACTTTAAATAGAGAACGTAAATGAAAGATTGATGCTGTCAGCTGATCATTGAGAATATAGCTAAATGATAAAATATGGAATCCATCAAATATTCACTCCGAATACGACTTCGTCTGCTTATAAATTAAACTTTTCAAAGACACACTTAAGTTTGAAGAATAGCTTATAAGGTATATTTAATAAATATGTAAAAATTCCCAGACCTAATTATATATTTTAACATGCCAAAAAAAATTTGTAAAACTCCCAAACACGGTATGCAAAAAAATGTTCGCGCTGCATTTATCAAAATATTACGTATACATGCAGTGGGAATTTTTACTAATTAAAATGGTTTTTCCGCTGACGCTTTATATGTAATTCCCACACAGATTTGTAAATTTACAAAAAAAGCAAGGGAAATGAAAAAAAAAGAAATACTTTTCTGCAGCTCATAAATAAATCGAGAGAGCCTGCCCCCAAAAGGATTCGCCTTGCCACATATGAATGCCCGCGCAATAAATTAGCATTAAAAATGCCTTGGGGCGTGGATTTTTTTATTATTTTTTGTTTTATTTTTTTTTTTGTATATTTGCTGCACCTTTAGCAACTATCACGTGCAGCTAATAAATTCAGATTGGGGCATTTAAAAGGATTGCCAGAGTCTGAGCAGGAAAATGGAGTTGGGTTGGGATGGGGATTTGAATCGAAAGGCTGTCGGAAAAGTGATTAACTCTGACCGCGTTAAGGGGGGCTTCAACCTTTTCAAATTGAATGACCCTTTCAGCTGTCGTTTGTGCAATTGTATGTGAAACATTCTCGACTTCAACCCTGGACACTCTCAGCATTTTTGTATGGTGCTTTTCCTTTTTTTTTTTTTTTTCTCCCTTTTGGGGCATCGAAATGTCGCTTGCAGTCCATTTACCTGCACAATTGACTGATTTTCTAAGCGCCAACATTTGTTGGCAAATGGCGTAACCATTTTTTTCTTAATATTATTTTTTATTTGTTTGGTTTTTAGCCAAAAAATAAACGAAAAGTTTTAACTGATGCCATCAATGTTTATAAAGCTCGTTGGAGGATTTCAATTGTTGCCTAAAAGTGAAAGAATTAATTTGCTTAAATGGTTAGGATTACTTTGTTTTAGCTAACTTCTAAATGATTTAGAGATTTCGGAAAAATTATGTGTAATTCTAAAGAGGATTTTTAATAATAATAACGTTATAAATAAATACTAACAGAAATACTAGAAATACTAAAAAGAGCGTTCAATTTTTTTAAAGGTGGGTCTGGTGGATTTAAAAAAAAAAAATAGAATGAAAGCCAATCCTTAGGCAGTCGTTGTTTCTTCGTTGTTTCAGTCGTTGTTTCTTCTTCTTGAATAACCAAATCCCTTTCATAAACAAAACGAGATTTACATTTTCTCGTTTAAAAATAGTTTCATTGACACTGATAAATGTAATTAATTAGCTCACATTTCAAAAATATAAGCCACACAAAAGTCTGCTGTATATTTTCAACTAAATCTTTGTTATTTGCACAAAGAATTGCTTAAAACTGTAGTTCTTGCTTTATTGTGTTTATACTCTCTCATTCTCAACATCGTAAATATTCACTAGTTCAGCGACAACACAAAAATTACATTTCTCGTGGTCAGTTCTTCACATTCTCTTTGTATTGTCTATTTTTTTGTGCACTTTTTTCTCTTTTTTTTTTTTTTTTGGTTTTTTGTGTGTTATCTGACTACACACAAAGAGAGGTTTTTCCTGCTTTTCGCTGGTTTTCCGGCTGCGTTGGTGTCTCTGGCATATTTATGCGCATGTTGGTCCGAGGCAGGCAATTTGCTGCTTTACAATAAGTGCCAGGACATAAAAATAATAATTATGCTTGTACCTTTTATGATTATGGTGTGAAAACAACAATTGTTCGTACGCAGCGTGTTTTTGGCAAAGGACAACGATAGCGATACACACACACACACACACACACACACACACACATTTATACACATACAAACACTGTAGAGTGTAGATTTACGAGCCATGTACGTAGGTGGAGCAAATTATGAAAACAACAATGCTTAAAAACAAGATCCAACACAAAAAAAAAAAAACTAGAGGGCGGTTACAGTCGAGCACGCTCGACTGTAGGATACCCTGTGCCCAGGTACTCTGTACTGAAAGTTGATTTTCGACCGATTGTTCCTATGGCAGCTATATGATATATGGAACCGAATTAAACCAAATTTGTTCAGAATGTACAAAACCAACTTCAAGACATATTTTAACAGTTTGGTTAAGATATCTCAAAAAACACTTTTTCATACTAAAAGATGATTTTTTACCGATCTGTCCTATGACAGCTATATGATATAGTGGCCCGATTTGAACGAACTTCGGCCAGGATGGATATTATATAAGCTTGATTAAGATATCTTAAAAAACAAAAAAAAATTTGTATACTAAGACTTCATTTTTGATTGAGCGTCTCCATTGCAGCTATATGATATAGTGGACCGATTTTAACCAAACTTGGTCAGGATGAATAATACCAGCCCAGATGCGTATTCTATTAGTTTGGTTCTGATATCTCAACAAACAATAAACTTTTTCATACTAAAACTTCATTTTCAATATAACGTTCCTATGGCAGCTATATGATAAAGTGGACCGATTTTAGCCAAACTTGGTCAGGATGTATAATACCAGCACATATGCATATTCTGTTGCCTGTTACATATATTCTGCCAAACACATTATACCCTTGTTTAGCCATTTTCAATGGGTTCAGGGTATCAAAATGAAACAACGTAACCACAACGAGAACAACTCAATGTTATTGCTGGCCAGGGGTGGAAAGAGGGGGTAGGATAAGGGGGTTGGGGACGCCTTACCTTGGCCTTAACATTAAGCTTAGCATGGCTTTCAGCACAATAAACAAAAAGTAATTTTCACAAATTTGCCAACTTGTAAGCTACGTCGAAAGTGGGCGATGCCAAGACCATTGGAATTTATGTGGCGTGCAGTTGCCGCATCCCCTATCCCCCGTGATACAGTACTCACTGCTGAGAGTGGACACAGGTGTTTCGCTGTGGTTCTTGTAGATGTTAGCTAGCAAACCAGACGACAGTCGAAAACCGACAACCGACAAACGACAAACGACAGACACAACGTACTTCGTTCTTAATACCGGATACACAAAGTTTTGTTAAAAGGAAACTGTCGCGACGCCATTTATTATGGCCGTCTGAAGGGTCGTTGTCGCCCCACAGATATCGCTAATGTGTGTGCGAAGCGAGGTCCTTAAAACGAATCGTTTACACACACAAATGTACATACAAACATATGAATACGTACATATCTCTAAACGGATTGCCCATCGTCCTTATCATGCGCGCTTAATTCAATCAGCCGTGGCAAATTAAAGTTCCATCTTTTGGCCAAGTCAAGCAGTGAAGCGTTTAAATGCCAGAAGAAAAATTACATGGATTGTGTGACCCTTGCGAGAGGGTCAAAGTTCGTTTTTAGGCTTATTGTGCAATGACACTAGCATACGACAACAAAATGTATTCGATTTATTTAAAAAAGTAGTAGGGACATTAAAAGCATTTTACGAAATACATACAATTAATTTGTTGTTGCTTGCTTTAAATTGTTGTTCGTTAATTGAGCCTTTATTTATTTATATCATTAACTCTTAATTATAGCATTTAAACTGTTACTAGTAGATGAATTAAGGCTGTTAAATCTCGAATAATACATTTTTTATGCTTTTAAAGCCTATTTTACAATTCCTGTATGATATTTTATTTGAAATATTCACTTTAAATGATGTCATTGTGTTTTAATGGCTTTCAAATCCCAGAGCATTCATAAATGTATTGCATAATTTTTTTTGTTAAGTATTAACTAGTTTTTTTTAATTTTTCAGGTCTTTACTTGTCAACTTGACTGAGCTTAAATACGGGCTTTTTCTAAAGCTTTAAGCTTTAATGTGCTTTCATAGTTCTAGCTAAATTATCGTCATTTTGCTTACATCTGAATTAAACACACTTTCTCAAATATCTTTTCTTTTTCATAAGATTAATTCTGGTATTATAAGCTAATGGCATTAGACTTTTAGCATATGCGCATAAATCACATGCTCCAAAAGCAGCAGGACAATCGAAATTGCTAAACGCTACAAGGACAATTCAAGCATGTAAATTAAAGCGAAGCGAGTGAAAGAAAAGTGGAAGCCAACAAACGGACAATGCAAGCCAAATCAAATTCCAAAGGGGGAAGCCTCCCTTTTGTCGGCAGCTGCGCAGCCTTAAAGACCAGCAAGGATATTGGCAGCGACGCTGACGCCGACGTCGACGTCAATGGTGGCGCGCAAATGAAATTAAAGGCGAGCAAACAAGTTACGGTCAGACAATCAGCAATGGGCCAAAAGGACACTGGATAAGGACAAGGAACAAGGGACTTGAGGACAAGGGACTTCAGGACAAGGAACAAGGAACAAGGGACAACAGGACAATGTGCATTGGGCTCTGCTTAAAGCAATTTCATTTAACAACGCCCACTTTCCTTTATTTTTTGCTCTGTGTAAGATCTGCCTTTGGGAAAAGAGATTGATTTGTGCTGCCTGATGCTTCTGTTTTTCCTGCCCTCTCTCTCTCCGTCTCTTTCTCTCTTTGCTGGCCTTCTTGCCCTTTGATTAAATTAAATTTCATGGTACATATGTACACATTGAACTGAATTGGGAAGTAAACAGCTCAACTGTTTTTCCCTTTTTATGTTAAGCTCTTTTTTTTTGGGGGGTTCTTCTTTTTTTTTAGCGGATTTAAAAGAAAAAGTGCTGAAAAATTGCTCGTAATTTGCAGCAAATCCTTTGTGTAATTTGTTTGTCAACAAATGAGTGTGTAAATGTTGCACGTTTAAAATTCTTCTGCCCTTAACTTCTTTTGATTCTTTTTTTTTTTTTTTGTTCTCCCCTCACTATTTGAAATGCTGTGACATTGTCTAATGAGTTAATTAGGCTACTTTATACGGGTAGGCTTAGGATATATATAGTATGTTGTTGGGGTCCATCAAATAGATGGGTCAGTGTCCTTAATGATTGGGCAATGTATGAAGATAAATGCTGGGAGGGCTACTAAATGTTCTTTTCAAATTAGCTGCAGACGTTTTGCATAGCTGAGAGTGTGGGGAAGAGTATTAAGACATCACAGTAATAAACGGGAAAGTATTCGAAAAATAGAAGTCTTTCACAGTGTCAAATGTATTTATATCTGTGATAAAAAATTGAGAAAAATGAAAGCTTTTGTGAAAGAACTATGTAGAAGTCTTATTAAACATGAAGAAATCAGTTAATCGAAACAGATAATATTTTTGAAAATAAAAATCTGTGATAAACTTGGAGAAAAATCAAGACATTTGCCAATAAATAAATTTTATAGAAATATCAAGACAATTATGGGTCGGGATAATAGAAGTTTTCAAATAAATTTAAAGATCGCATATTAAAAATTAATATTGATACATATAATAATACTTTATGCTGAAAATGGTAAGATCTTAAGTATGTATAGAATGCAACTCTATACAGAAATCACAAAGATTGCACGACACAGAAAATGTTCTAAAATATATTTGAATATTGTTATGATTGTAATTATTATAAGTAAAAAGTATTAAAGTGTATATTTTCTAAACTTTTAAAGTAAATATAATTTATGAAGTTTACTTCAAACTGAAAATCATTGCTTAAAATTCCAGCGAAATGCTTAAAAAATGTCAATAAAAAATTTAATAAATGAAATACTTTAAATTCCTTTATTGAGCAGTGTAAACTCACAGTTTCACAATTTACAAAGTGCAGAAATTCAACTCACAAAATTTTACCTATTTTGTTTGTGTACAGAAATTCTTTAAAGAATTCTTTATGTTTTTTTACAACCACTGTTGTGTTCACATGTGCCCCAGTCAACTATAAAAGGCACAATAGCGTAAATAATGCAAAAGAAAATATGAAATACATAAATACAAAGAGAAATGCATAAAACTTCGACGAGAGAAAATGAGAGAGGGGCGAAAGAAAACAGATGAAGAAAAACAATGTACAGCGAAACAAAAACAAAGTTAAACCCAATACATTAATGGTATTTGCATTTGTACTGATTTTATTTGGTTTTTATTGAATTGATAAAATCACGAAACGAACAAACGAACAAACGCCCAGGACAAACGAGAGGGCTGCGGTCCTGTTTCGTCCTGTTTTGTCCTGCTGCCAATTTGATATTCCGATTGCAATTTATGTGCGTATATTGTAATGTACATGTGTTTGTGTGTGAGGGAAAATTCTCGATTCTCTTGCTCCTTTTCCTGTTAGCTGAAACATCTGCAATATGCTGTGGCAGGAACAGGGGAAAGGGGAAAGGAGTCGGTGTTTTTCGGGTGGATCAATGCAGTCAGTTGTGGAGTGTTTGGGCTGCGGCTGTGCATATGTATGAGAGTGTGTGTGTGCGTGTATATTGGCACCACAAATGCGTTTCCTCTCTGTGTGTTGACGGTGTGGGTGGTTTGGGTGTTTGGATGGTTTGTATGGTTCGGATGGTTCGGATGGTTCGGATGGTTGGTTTCGCGTTGTTGGCTTGCTGCCTGTGGTTGTCGTTTAATGGAATTCCGCTTTTGCATTAAATGTGACACACAGAAGCTGCCACATCAACACACACACACACACACATACGCACACAGTAAACGAGCTACAGTTACTGCCACAGGACACTGTTGAGGCTGTCCTGCGGTTTAGCTTGTTTAAGTGTTAAATTCACGTTTTAACAGCTTCGATTACTCCGCCAGTTAATTTTTAATGTACTCAATTCCCAAAAAAAATAGTAACAAAAAGTAGACATTGAATTTCAGAACATTTTGGTATCCTTTAATCCTTTTACTTCTCCAGTTATCGAGTTATGTCCTTAGCTCTACATTTTCATTAGTTTAATTAAAATTGTACATGTTCGTATGTGTGTGTGTGTGTGTGTGTGTGTGTGTGTGTGTGTGTGTGTATGTGTGTGTGTGTGTGTATGTGTGTATGTGTGTCCGTTTCCTTTTCAAATTGAACCGCAAAAGTTTTTGAATGCAAACGCAGTGGGATAAGGAAAGAAGTAAAGTAAAGGGGAACCAAGGATTACGTTATTGCTTTTGTCATTTATGTGGTCCATTGTTGCACTTCAGCTTGTTGTTGTTGTTGTTGTAGTTGTAGTTCTTGCTGAAGTTACCACAAAACTTTTGCCATATGGCATTCATTTCAATTTGCTTTGTTTTTTCGATACCCTGTAGGCATTTAAGTGCTGGGAAAGAGTTTTGTTAACAAAGTTATGTCTGTCATTCTAAAGTCTAAACTTTCATAAGCGATATTGACAGCTTAGTCCTCTTTTATATGTGCCAAAGTTTAGAAATTTTAATAACTCAGGAAAGCATTTGTCGGTTCTTAAATACATATTTTTAATAATATCATTAAATCACCGATTCAAATTTCAGAAACTTTTGAAAAAACACAGATCTTTTAGTTGACTATACCATGGCTACATATTTGAATTTTATATTTGATCTACAGGGCATCTATTTAGTCAAGATTCTAATTAAATTTTCCTTTTACTTACAGACAACTAAAAGGATTGTGATTCCTGCTAGTTCTGGTCATTGACAGACATTCAAACCGCAGTTTTCTTCTCGTTTATGGCCATTTCGGGCTAGTTTTCTCAGTTTTCCATAATAACTAAAATAAACGTTTGACCGTCTTCAGGCCACAAAAAATAATTGCGGTTTTTGACCGAATTTCTCTGGTTTCTTAGAAAAGAGATACAATTTTAATGTGCGTTCAGAGCAATGAATTAGTGTTGAGTATAATTAAATACATTGTATTTATTTTCAAAGGATTTATCGCATTTATCTATTGTGATAAGACGGCTTTAATGGAGAATTACGTGTATATGAATTGTGCAGTTAAGAAATACAATAAAAAAGCTTGTGAGCATTGAAAAATAGTGAGAATATTCGCAGAGAAAACTCTTAGTGAATACTTAATAATAATTGCATCACTAAATAAAGAAATATACATTGTTTCCCAGTTAAATTTGCTGGTATATTTATTTAAAGATATGAGTAGCTCGAGGAATTATAACTGCACAACTATGTTTATGTTATAGAAAATTAATTGCATTGTATTTGTTAGATAATCTATTATTTATACAAGTAATTAATTATAATTTTGCATCAATTTATCTAAGAACAAGCAGCTAAAGTTTGTTTAGTTAGTTCTACATATTTTTAATCTGTTATCAGACTCATTTGTTGATCCTATTAAATAGTAATTCCAATTTATGAAATCCAACAGATGTGCACAATTTGTTCTTTCTCTCCGGCTGCTAATGAACTCTTGGCGTGTGAAGGATATCTAAACAATAAGGTCGGTGTGGGAATTGTGCTCACCTTTCAAGGAGGCCTGCCAGACAGCGAGGCAAGCACAATTCAATTATTATTTTATAATTAATATTTTGCACATTAGAAACGCATCAGCAGCAGCTGGAACCCAGTCCAAGGGAACAGCACACGCAATCGTGGGGCAAAGAAAACTGGAGCACCATCAAGAGCGTGTTGCGTGTGGCACAAAAAAAAAATGAAAAAAGAAAATTAAGAGAAATTGGGCGAAAAGATGTAAAAGTTTGTGCTGAAAGGTGCAATTAATAAAAGCAAGTGGAGAAGATCTAAAGACGATGTAGACAGGAAATCTCCCTAACAGCGCGACGTTTGATATACTTCTCAAGGAAATTATGCATATATCATATTAAAAGCAATTTTCGTTACGATTTAGAAACGGAAAGAAAAAGGTATTTATATTTATTAATATGAAAACATACTATATATAAGCTTCAACAAAAACAAGTGTGAGCTATTAAACTTTCTAAAATTAAACATTGAAACTTTTTCAGTTTTTTTCACCCTTTTTCATTTGCAATTTCATCTGTCTGCTTCGACTCTGTTGGCGAAAAATTGAATTAAAATTCAATCTAGCATGTAATTATGACTTTTATCAGTTGCTTTCACATTCTGTCTATGCCACATGATAATTAAGTAAACAGGCAGTTCTAAGGAATACTCAGAGATAACTCTTGTCCTGTCAACAGGCTCCTCAATTTTTATGCAAATTGTCTCATGCTGCATTTAAAACTCAATTAAAAGCAATATCTTTACTCGATAGCAGAAGATTAATAACATTTCATAGACTAGAATCTTTAGAAGGGCAAGTAATTCTGTGCTAGCTTGCGTATACTAGACTAATAAATACCCTGCAGATTGGTCTTTTCATTCGGGATTGAATAAATTATGTGTCCTTAATTTTATTTTTACTTCATGACACTCTTAAAGATGGGAAGTATTTTCATCAGTTTAATAGAAACTTGGCACATATAAAATTTAGAAAATTTTTGAAAAATTTTAAGTATTTGTAAAAATTATATCTATTTTTCTATTTTAAGGCCGAACCTCGCAGAACCGGTTCGATTCGAACGGTTTGCGAAGCGAACCTTAATCATACTCTATGGCTCGAACCGAACCTTTAACAAAATATTTGTGGGTTCGCTCTTCACACCCTTCTAGGTGATTTTACCAGTTACAGGGTATGGTAAATAGATAAAGCTTGTTAAATGTGCAGGCGTGACTGTCTCTGACCAAGTAGGAAGTGGCAGGAGCAACGACTTGGCACACTTTGTGCCATACAAAAGTGTTGCATGCCTCTTGTTGCTGCCACACAGACTGACATACGAGTATATTCGTATGTATATAATTATTCCTTGGCTGCCACTTCTGCAGGCAGGCACATAGAAATTCGTTAGATTCAAAGAACATATCAAATAAGACCAAGTTCTTATATTAAGAATAAATGTTCTTTAAATTAAAATTAAAAATTAAAAAAATAAAAATAAAAATTGATTGTGATTTATTGGAACTTAAAAATTTTATTTTACATTGTTACTAGTGGGACTCGAACCGGCGCCTGCTGCTTTCACAACTGAAGCGGTTGCTCAAACCAGAGAGCCACGGCGCTACGGTTGCCACACTTGGCGATTTTGCGCCAAAACTGGCTTTTTTTCCCAGTTGGCGCAATGGCACTTTTTTTTTATTGGAATTAGCTCTTTTTTGGTTTATTTAATCAAGAGTTTCTTGAAAACTACTAAGAATGTAATTTAGATATATATTTTTTCGCTCCCAACAATATAAATGTATTGTACCATTGTACTGAAATTCTCAATGTTAATGTTAATTTAAAAAAATATGCTTTTTGATATTAGTTTCATTTGAATATTTTATTATTTAAAGAAATTTTTTATATACATGTGTTAAAAAAATTCCGTTTTGCAATTAATTTGGTTGTTTTACAAGAATTGGGTAGTTTTCATGAAATTGACTTTTTTAATGAAATTGGCTCTGTTTTAGTGAAATTGGCTCTTTTTAAACATTTCTTGGCGCTTTTTTATTTTATTAAGTGATCGGAGTTGTTCTTTTTTTCAGTGTAGCAATGCGTGCCGTCTGACTGGCCTAATCCCGGACTGCTCTTTCATCTCGGGCAAGGCGTTCAGAGGGCGTCGGGGGTCAAGAAACTTAAAATCACAACAGGCATTCGTTTCATGATATTTGCCAGCTTCCGTTTCCGCTCCCCCTTTTTACTCCCTCTCTCTGTCTCTTACTCTCTTTCTGTTCCTCTCTTGTGCGTGACTATGCAGTGTTTAGTCGTAAATATGCTGAGCAAATAATTCATCTGGGCAGATAATGCTGCACAGCACTGTCAACTATAGGACGACTTTATGACAACAGACATTGCAACTGCTGCGTTGAGTTCAAGTTGAGGCTTTAAAATTATTGTTTTGCACATTATTATTTCGCTCAGCCAGGTTACTTAATTCTGCGAATTGTTTGCTGCGATCAGCAACAACATCAACAACAACAACAACAATAACAATGCTTGTGAAAAACCCAACTGACCAGTTCCACTGTATGGCTTTGCAAATTTGTAAAATAATAAAATAATTCAAGTGATTATCATTTCACATGCATTCAAACCCGTGAATTACATGATGAATAACTCAAAACTGTCAGATACTTAAACTGTGCAATTGATGTGCATCTTGAAACTTATAAAGTTGCATAACGACTGGTAGTTTTTATTGTTTTTATCATTGGCTTGTTGACTACTGAAAAGAGTACATGAAATATATTAAATAGTTTTTCAATTTGATAACTATTTATAAAGCGTTTCTTTTAAATAGTATACAAGTTTTTTGCTTACTGATGTAAGTAGATTCCATTTAAAAAAAATTATGTCTGTTGAAAAAATCAATAAATACATTATTTTTTAAATAAAAAAATTAAAAACTTTGTTAATGCATGTGAAATTTAATTTGTCAATATTTATATTAATAAGTGATTTATTTTGTTAAGCTATTGTATAATTATAGATCAATAATAAATTCTTTCAACTCTCTAAGGAGTTGGTAATATTCCATTCAAATATATTTTTAAAAATTTTTAGTTCGATCTTAGTCAACTGCGGCTTTTAAAAATAAAAAAAATAATAACACTATATATAATTAATATGCTTTGGAATGAATATTAGGAGAGAAAATAATTTATTCGAATGTTTCCGGAAATATTTTATTAAATATCCATAAGCTATAGCAAGTAATAGAATTTTTCAGAAATATTTTTTTTCATACCTTATCGCTAATTCAATATCTGAATAAATTTTGAAAGTAACTTAGTTATTTTTTTTTTTTGACTAGATTATTGTTAATTTATAATTTATGAACAACGTAGCTTAATATGTTGTATAGAGCATTTAAAAGTCGCAGTGATTTGGTGTTTATGTTGAACAAGAATTCCCGCTTATATTTGGTATTTGTTGCTGTGATTGTTGTTGTGCTTTACGTGATTAGAATGCTGAATGGATACACTCTATATGGTACAGTGATACATCTATCTACTTATGTGACTGGAGTATATTATATATTTTTATTTTAAATATAGTCTTAAACCAGCTGCCGGTTGAAAGTGTGTGCGAATATAAAAATGCTAAAATTTTATCAACCGAGTTTGTTGTTGTGGTTGTTGTTGTTGTTTATATCGCCAAGCCGAACTAGTTGCCGGCCTCGTGAAGCGACGCTGAGCTGAGCTGAGTTTGAGCATTGAGCATTGAGAGAAATTGCTCAGTTTCAAGTTGACAATCGAGCGAATTGCAATGCGATCGCTGGCGAAGCGGAACATTTGTTTGCTGCTGGCGCTGCACTTAACCGCATCAGTGTTGACCTTGAATCAGTCAAAGCTCGAGTCCGAGTCTCCATCCTCCTCTTCGGCTCATCATCGTGTGAAGCGCATTGTGGGCGGCAGACACTCGAAGGCGCCGCCTGTGGATGATCCGGTTGTGTTTGCACGTCTCTTCAATCGGGATGCACGCGTCGAGGGCATCCGGAATCCCAGCACGGGCATCTACAGTTTCCTGGGCATACACTATGCCGAACCGCCGGTGGGTCAATTGCGCTATGCGCGTCCTGTTTACCGTCGTCTCGGTGGCGATTTGAATGCAACGCGCCATGGACAGCCGTGTATTCAGCCGCATCCACAGCAGCGGCAGCGCATCATTGGAGATGAGAACTGTTTGCTGTTGAACGTGTATACGCCCCAGATGCCGGATGAGACGACAGGATTGCCGGTGTTTGTCTGGATACATCCGGGTGGCTTTCGTTATGGTTCCGCTGCGCAATACGATGCCACGCCCATGGCACAACAGGGCGCTATTGTGGTCGCACCACAGTACCGTCTCGGCTCGCTGGGCATCATGGGCGATGGCACAAAGGAATTCGATGGCAATCTGGCCATGTTCGATCTGTCCGCGGCCCTGCGTTGGGTCACCGACTACATCGCCAACTTTGGCGGCAATCCCAAACAGGTTCAGGCCATCGGACATGGCTCAGGAGCGGCCAGTGCCATGTACTTGTCCATGTCCCGTGCAGCCCGTAGTGCTGGCGAGGTTCATGGTGTGGTGGCCATGTCGGGCACTGCTTTATCTCAGTATGCCACCGATAAGGAGCCCGTGCAGAGTGTCCAGGAGGTGGCCAAGATCAATGGTTGTCCCACGGGCAATGAACTGGAAATTGTGGGCTGCCTGCGAGGGGTGAGTAATACACTAGAATCTTGTTAATTAAAGCCACTTGGTTTCCATTATGGATACTACAAATCTGCGATAAATTTCAAGTTACGAAATATTTTAAAACCTATAAAAGGTGATTAAAATTTTTAAATATACACACCTTTACTTTTTGCAAACTACACGTAAGGCATTGATATTAAGAAATCGCTTTGCACAATGCAATTTCTAAAAAAAAATTTAAAATTCCTTTTTTTTATATCATTACATTTAATATAATTTGCAACTTATGCATGATACAAATTTGCATTACTTTATTATTTTTATAGAAATATGTCTATTGGGAGTTTCATCTTCATTTACAGGGTATAAAATGGGAAAATGCTTTTTTTTTTAAAGAATTTTCTAGAAAAAGAACTTAGAAAATTCAAGTTGTTTAATAAATTATTTTTTTTTATTGCTTAATGTATCGTCTTTAAAGATAATGTGTTTGTAATGATAATGCATTTTTAACGATTATTTTTATGACTTATAATATGCACCCTATGGAACCTAATTGGAAACTCGCCTATTCTTTTCTTTTTATAAGTAATTAGTAGACTCTGAGTCGTTTTGATTTTCCACACATTTTTATAAACAGTGATTAGAAAATTAAAACTATGCAATAAAATGTTGCTATAGTTTAGTTAATTGCAATAATAAAATAGTTGTTAAAATGTTTAATTGACGATTTTCTTATAATTTTATCTACTTTTAACTTAAACACTTGGGAATTACTAGAAATCTTTAATTTTTTTATTTTCATTTTTTCCCATTATTTGTATGTAAAAGAATCAAAAATTAAGCTCCTGGATTCTGTTCACAAATTGAAAGCAATAATTGCATTCCATCACTTAAATTTATAATTTTTAATTTAATGGTGTAACTACATACTTCTTTACCTTCTAGAAACCTTTTAGTAATTCTGTTTTTTTCCCTTAGAAATCCGCCATGGATATCATCAAGAACGATGACAAGGTGCAAACGGAGCGTTTGGCAGGACGTGCTCTGGTCAAAGGACTCACTGGCAGCGTTGGCTTCCAGCCGCATGTCGAATCAGAGGATGATAGAAGAGCATTGCCCAGTTTGATCATTGGCGAGCCGGAGCAGCAGCTGCGCAGTGGAAACTTTACGGGAATACCCTTGCTGACAGGCGTGACAAAACATGAGACGGCAAACTCGGTGTCGGTGGATACATTGAACAAGGTCTTTGGCTCCGCCGAGAAGTTCCTGGGCTCATTAAATGATGCACTGCATCAGTTGACGGGATTCCTGCGCATCGATCAGTTGACTGGCAATATTGCCAAGCCCGTGTTGCCGGGATTGACGAGTATACTGACGCCCACGTTGCAGGAGTTGTGGAAGGTGCCGGAGACATTGAATGTGGATCAAGTGCTGGCCAAGGTGGTGGAGTCCACCACCGATGTGCTGTTCAATCTGCCCGCTGTGCTGACAACCCAAGTGTGGTCCAAACTGGCACCTGCCTACATGTACAGCTTTGAGTACAATGGCAGCCAATCGAAGGGTATCAATTTCCTAAGTGGTCTGCCCATTGTCTCGGAGCAGGCACACGATAAGCCTGAGACGGTGGCCCATGGTGATGAATTGGGTTATATGTTCGATGCGAATGATATTTTTGGTAATCCTCTGCCAGAGACACGTCTCACCAGCTCCGATGATCTGCAGGTGCGCAGGAATCTCATCGATATGCTCATCCAATTCGCCAGGCAGCAGGAGACGGGCAAGGATGGCAACTCTATAAGCTCCAAGCTCTTTCAGAGCGTTACGGGAGGCGGCACGCCCTTCATCAAGATTAACACCCAACTGGAGGCGGCCAGTGATTTTCGGTTCTGTGAATTGTCCGTGTTGGGCGCCTCGTTGTCACCGCTAAGCTCGACGAGCTGCGCCGCCTTCGGAAGTCTGTTGGGACAGCTGGGCGGTGGCCTGGGACAGACGCTGGGCGGCGTGGGAGGACAACTGGGACTGGGCAACGTGGGTGGAAAGCTTGGACTAGGCGGCGGCAATAGCAATGGCAATGGAAATGGAAACAGACGACCTGGCGGCTTGGGATTGGGATTGCTTTAATAACGTCAGTTCCCTGAGCAAATATGTATATAATTTCACAGAATGTCACGAATAAGCAATAAATACAAATATGTTGTATATTTTTTTGAAAAATTATGTCGCTTCGAATACTTTCCAAAAAAAAAAAGAGTTTGCGAGATTTTTTCATAGAAATCATATAAATTGCAGACCGATAATCACCACAAAGATAATACTATATTAAACATTAAAAAAAACATATAAATCCTTTATCAAAGCCTCTTAGATTACTTACTATTACTTACAGTATAATCTGCTTAATTGCACGAGCCCTCAATAATTAATAATAATTATTATTATAATAAGCATATCTACAAAATTGAAAAACTTAGAGTAATTCAACAAAAATTCCAGCTTTTTAAGAAAATATAAATACAGTTGCGTAATCGATTATCACACATTTTAATACATTTATTATTATTTTTATAAATAAGGGCTTAGTAAAATTAATTGTACAACTGCACTTTCTCTTAGAGCCATCTTTTGTATAAATTGTGGTTTTAAATAAATTTGAACTAAATACAGTTGCGTAATTAATAATAACACATCTTAATACATTGATTTTTATTTTTATAAATAAGTGCTTAGTAAAATTAATTGTACAACTGCACATTCTTTTAGCGCCATCTCTTGTATAAATTGCGCTTTTTAATAAATTTGAGCTTTGGAAGATAATTTGTTGCGGGTTTGCACCAATTTAAAAAATTATAATTGTCAAATATAAGGTAAAAAACCCAACAGACCGCTGTACTTTTTTTAAGTACGGGGTCTAAAAATATTGTACTATTTTTTATTGGAGTTTAATATGCTATAAATGCATATTAGCGATACTTGGAATATATTATGCGTAAAGTTGCATGTACAATTGAATTTAGTATACTTATGTAAAAATACTCAAACAGACAAATATTTAAAAAAAAAAACCAATCAATCAAATGTTTAAATTAAAGCTTGTCATTTACATGTTGATATAAGTGTAAAATATATATATATATCTCATTGGAATGAGACTTGAAAAAATTATATACATATCAAAATATATCCATATAGTGAAAATGGGAAAAAACGTTGTATGTGTGTGTGTGAGTGTGTGTGTTGCCTATTAAACAAAGCCGTTGGTATTGATATAAGCTGTTGGTTGCCATGGCCCGTGGCTCAATTAGCACAGTTTGGAGCTCTGCAGCTCTGGCTGGCACTAATCTCTCTATTGACATTGGTCCACCACATTGCCCCACAGCACCACAGCAGCACAGCAGCACAGCAGCAGAGAAGCAGAGAAGCAACTGAAATGCGCCGATAAGCAAATTTCCGGCCAACCGCGCACAAAATTTAAACAAAAGCGAAGCTAGCACAAGTTTTAAAACTTGTTGGCAGATTCATGCCACTTGGGAGCTGAAGGGGGAAGGGGGGACAACGTTGGCAGTGGCAACCACCGTGCAAACAATGGGCATAAGCTTCAAGTGAAGCAGACTGGGACAGTCTACGGGTTGCCCTGACGCCTTTTGTATAAATTCCTTGCACGCGCTGAACTATGGCCAAAAAGCTAAGAGCCAAAGCCGGCTTACCTAGAGCCGGAGACTCATTGTAACTGCTCTTTCATGTGATGATATTATTATTAATATTATTAAAACTAATTTCATAAATTGAAACTGCCTAGCATGCCAGCTATCCGGGAAGACCATGACCGGAAGGAGGAGGCGATAATTCCAAGTTTCGGCCAGTTTCATTTAAGCCCACAGCTGGCTATCAGTGTTGAATACAGGATTGGACAGCTATTATAAGCAGAGATTATGGTAAAGTGAAAGTTTACGTTAGATACTACACTGAAAAAAAGGATCAACTTCTAAAATTAAGAACATTCATCTTATATATTTTATTCTTAAAATAAGACCATTTTAATATCATATTACAAGTTCTATGAATAATAATCTAAAAAATTGCTAAGTGTAAATATGTCATATTTTATTATAAGATAAATGCAGGCACGGGTTCGAATCCCACTCGTTACGAGGAAAAATCAAAGAAAAAATAACATTTATAAAATTTATCAAAAACAGAACAGTGTTTATATATAAAAAAAAATGTTTAAATTAAAAAAAAAATTTTTTTTTTCTTAATCAAAGAATTTTATGTTCTTGACGCATTTTTTAGACCGAAATTCTTAGTTTTGAGACCAAAATCTAAATTTTAGAACATTTTTTTTATCAGTGTAAGTAAGCATTTAAAGATGCGAATAATGTAGTAAATTCTTTAAGTATTTTCAGCTTAGCAAAGCAGAAAAATTCAGAAAAACTTTTCATACCAAACTGCTATAGAAGCCGATTTTTTCTTATCTTTAAATTACAATAGCTACTATAGTTATGTTCGCTGACAAATTGGGAAGATCTTTTGCATACTTTCTGTCCATTTTAACTGGCCAACTTTGATGTATTAATCATTTTGGCCAAGTTGCAATTCAAAGGCGCGACATCTGTGACAATATTAATGGGTCGCTTGGCTTAAACAAAAACTTTTCAATTAATTAGAGTCCAGCAAACGGATGACAAATGATAATTATAATTTTGAGTAAGTAAAGTAGTTGCCAGTCTGGTCATAAATAGAAGATGTCTCCATAACTGGTTGAGCACTTTTAATGATGGTAATAAAAATTACAAATGCGAAACGTAACGTAAAATTTAGCAATGGCATAGAAACAGAAGTTTTCTTAGCAAGGCATTATAAATGATCAGAGGCAATGATGTAGCTTGATTTGAGGAGGGGTATAATCAAAGCAAGCTGTTAGTTACCCTACCTATAAAACCTATAAAAGCTGCCAAGCACATGGGCACAGTGGAACTGACAGAATGTCTAATGGCCAAAATGTTGTAATTATTGAAATAATAAAGTAAATAATATAGAAAAGTAAAAATGGTTTAACTAATTTATTTAATATATGTATAATTACTTACAAAAAATTTGTATTCTTATTGTCAATATTGTTAAAACAAATTTTAAAATAATTTTATATTGAAAAATTTAGTACAAATTGTCATTTTTAATAACAGAGCTTATATCTTAAGAATAGAAATAAATGTTTTTTTATTTCCCTGATATTATTTGTAAAGAAAAATATTCCAAATCCATTTAGCTCCTTAACATAAATAAAATTTCAAGATCTATAAGCTATTATGATTGTATTATCGAACATTTTTGCAAAATTTTCAGTATACACGTGCCACTGTGCCTTGACAGCACTCGGATAATCAGTTTCCCCTTCTCAGTCAGTTCATTATGAAGCTGTTTACCTGGGGCGTACCTCAATTGGCATAAATCAGAGCCGTTTTATGGTTAAAGTGTCGCCCAATTTCCAATGCAATTTGCCAGTTCCCAAAGTTTTCTGTAGTTTTCTTTTCAATGGGCTGAATGGCCGTTAAAGGGGGAGGGATATTCGACCCCACCGGATGTATAGAACCATCTCCCCGTACGCAATTTTTCTTCATTAATGAGTAGTTACGCAATTTGCGCAAAAACTTTTCTACCGTTGCGTTAATTTTGGCCAATTCAGTGGCCAGCGTTGGTTAACAGCAGCTGAAATTGCAGTCATTCCCCTCATCATTGTACATTCGCCGACTCCAGTTCTAGCTCCATCTATAACTATATCTCCATCTCCATCTCCAGCTCATTCTCATCCGCATTGTCGTCATGTCGTTCTGTGGTTCGAGTACAGCCTATTTCGAGTCTTTTGCCAAATTAGTTCCGCCTCTCGATTTATATTGTCATTTCGTGCGTTTCGATTGTGTAAAGCAATTTCATAGGGCCTTCCCTCTCCCTTTCTCTCTCTCCCTCAGCTCACACTGACTCAACTACCCTCTTCTTCCCCTGCTTCGCTTCCCAATTTCTATGTACTAAATTTGCTGCCATTTCATCAATTCTGGAGCAGAAGTTACGGCATTGCGTCGTGTTTTAGTCTCTCCAATAGATGTTTTACCCATATACGAGTCAACTCGTACCCATGCATACACAATTGTATCTGTGTGTGTGTTAGCATCATGAATTAGGCTAGTCATTTACTGTTAATAGTTGCAGCAGCTGCTTTTGTCCTTGTTAAAACTCATGTTGTTGATTTTACATGAGCTCAATGTGTACTTTATGAAATTACTTTACTTCAAAAGCAATCAAAATGTCCGACATTTATGTCCAGGAACTAGGATGTTCTCTTCTTTTTTTTGGTTTCACTGTTTCCATCAACTTTTCAGCTACGTTTTCTTGAAATCTCTTCATTTTAACTGCTGTTTTTCGCTTAAATTTTAGCAATTATGGACTTCAATGGATTTAAGTGTGAGAATTCTGTACATCAGCATAATAAGAGACTCTAATTAATGATGTACATCGCAACCAAACAATGATTGTAAGTATCAGATCATTATTCTTTTTAATTTTTTCTTTTAAAAAGTGTAAGTTTATGTTAAATTTCCAGGGATACTTGTGAAAAGAAACAATAGATACATTTAAGTTTTGCGAATGACCAATAAATACCAGAAATAATTTCAAGGTGGAGGACTGGTCAGATATAGACAGTTTTAAATAGAAATGGGTTAAGATATGAATTTTTATTATTTTTTTAATATCAAATATATACCGTTTAAAAATGTTTAGCTTTGTTCTCTTTTATTCGCTTAACATTCTAAAAAATTTACAAACACATACATATTTTTATCAAGTGCTTTATTCGTTCTGATGCAGGCCAGACAAGAATTGGTCTAATCCAAATAAGGGAATTTGCGTGTGACGTTTATCAGTGTCTTTCATGAGGGAGGAATGTCCTGCATATGCAGGGAATAGGCCAGTTAACTGATAGCTGGTATAGCTGAGGGTTCAGCCTTCAGGCGACTGTCAGGCTCAATTTTCGGGTAAAGCCACTTGGTCATTGTTCGAGTTTTGACATAAGCAAAAATCTGCTTTGTATGCTACTCTTTATGATTTTGTGTGTAAGGGACAGGTCTCTTTTCTAATGGGAAGCCCTTAGCTATGGGATTATGATGTCTTTGTTGTGGGACTGCACTTGGCTACGCATTGACAACGTCAAATGCAGGCACAATTCAGCTCTCAGGAATAGACTGGGCTTTTGAGTCTAGTCTAGTGCTGCTGTCAAGCTATCAGGCTCTAATTAAAATTGATTACAATAATGTGTATTGATTGCCAAGTGACACGCACAATGAGCACACGCAGAGTGCATTCCGTATAGTTTACTCTGCCGTCTTTATTTGCTGGAAAATTCAGAAATTTGGCCAACTCGCTTTGGTCAGTTCAAATGTTAACTATTTTGACCGACCCCATTTCTTGCACCTTCACAGGACAGTTTAATAAATAGTTAATAGCTATTTATGAGCAACACCTTTTGGTCAGAGGGTTCATTGTCATAGACACTAATTAACTGCACGCAATTTGGCCTGCTGACCAAGTTTATTGATTGGCCAATAGAATTGACCGCTTGGCGCCTCTTACAAATACATATGTAATGACTTATTTATGCCGTTGATTGTCTTTGACATTTCGCAAATCAACCTTATGTCAACTGTCGATTTAAATTGTGTTATGTAAATGCCATTAAGATATCATGGACTAGTTCAATTTTTTTAATTTTAATTTAGTTTTTGTTCATATTAGCTAACAACAACAATACTAATTGAAACTCAATAAAATAAAAAATCTTCCTAATTGATTTGGTATTTGGTATATAATTTTCGCTATCTTATTTAACTTTTGAAAAAAAAAATGTATATTATTGCTGTTAATTTTTATACTGTATTAATTGATCGTTATTACAATTATTTACCACGCTTTATATTTACGACAGTTTTTAAAATTTTATAGTTAATTTCGTAACTGAGTGATGTATTTTGGAATGTGACATTTATTTGTATTCATTTCACTGATAAAAAAAATGTTTTAAAATCAAGATTTTGGTCTCAGAACTAAGATTTTTGGTCTAAAAAATGCGTCGAGAACATCAAATTCTTGAATTAAGAGAACACATCTTGATTTTAAGAACATTTTAAATAAGACCAAGTTCTTATTTTAAGAATAAATGTTCTTAAAATTAAAATCAAAAAATAAAATAAATGAAAATTATTTTTTATATTTATATTTTTTTTACTTTTAAATTTTGATTTATTTATATTTTATTCTGTTTTAGTAATTTTATAAATGTTATTTTAATTTGTTACTAGGGCATTCGAACCGCTGCCTACTGCTTCACAACTTAAGCGGTCTCTCTAACCAGAGCGCCACGGTGCCAGCATTTGTTTGACACGAAATAGTACCTATTTATACTTTCCTAACAATTTAAGATTTTTATTCTTATATTAAGATTTTAAGATTTTTTAGATGAATAATCTTAGTTTTAGTTATTTGGTCTTAAAATAATCTTATTTTAAGAACAACATATTTAAGATGAATGTTCTTGATTTTAGAACTTTGTCTTTTTTTCAGTGTTGACGTCAAAAAGTATTTCGTCTAAGTTTTAATATCGTCAATCCAAGATAAAATACCTATCAAAACGATATACCTTATAAAATTATTTATTTAAGTAACTTATGCATATTATGTATTTATTTATTATTCTTCCGATTGCTACGGAAATTTATTGGTTTTTTAGTAATTTATTAGTAGTGATAACACTGCACGTCAACTTATACTCTCTATTTAAACTAGGAAAAATTAGATTGGTTTTGAAAAACTATGTACTCACAATGTAAATAAAACATCTAAGTCTACCATAAAATAAAATCAACTTAAAATGCACTTGAAGTGGATTTCGTTCACTCTGCCCAAAATCCACGTTTTATATGCGATTTTTACAAGCGCAGCGGGAGCACTGAGAAAATGCCCTTAACTCGCATCCCTGCATCCCTGCATCGCCTCACCGCTGCCCGCTCTATTCAAAAAGTTCATGGCGAACGCCATTCCAAAGACGAGTTCCTCTTTATATGTATGTTTATGTACACTGAAAAAAAAAATAAAATTAAATTAAAAATAAAATTAAATTAAAAAATAAAAATTTTGGTTCTTAAATTTAACTCAATACCAAGAATATTTATCCAAATAATCCAAGTTTTTAATACAAGAATAAAAATCTTAATTTGTTAGGAGTTCAATATTTATTTGTTTAATATGTAATAAATATGTGCTACTTCATACAAAATAAAAAGAAGTGCATCCGTGGCGCTCTGCTTAGAGACTCTAGTACAGTTACAAACAGCCGGTTCGAATCTCGCTCGGTAACAAGGTAAAAAAAAACATTTATAAAATTACCAAAGACAGTATAAAATGAATGCAAGTCAAAATTAAAACCACAACAATAAATTATAAATTTAAAAATCATTTCTAATTTATTAAGTTTTTGAATTAAATTTTAAGAACATTTATTCTTATAATAAGAACATTTATTCTTAAAATAAGAGCTTGGTCTTGTTCCAAATGTTCTTAATATAAAAATGTGTTTTTTTAAAGTAATGAACTTTATGTTTTCGACGCATTTTTAAGACCAAAATTCTATATTTTGAGAACAAAATCTTGTTTTTAGAACAGGACAGAATAAAATGTATGCAAGTCAAAATTTAAACCACAACAATAAATTATAAATTTAAAAATCATTTCTAATTTATTAAGTTTTTGAATTAAATTTTAAGAACATTTATTCTTATAATAAGAACATTTGTTCTTAAAATAAGAGCTTGGTCTTATTCCAAATGTTCTTAAAATTAAAAGACCAAAATTCTTTATTTTGAGTACAAAATCTTGATTTAAGAACAATTTTTTTTGTCAGTGTATGACTGTACCAAGGGTTGGTGGTTGGGGGTGTGGTGAGGCGTGGAGCGCGTCAAGTGCATTGGAATGTGTGGCAGCTGCAATTGTGCGGCAATAAATTATTGTGCAACACGCAGACGGCGGCCTCACTGACTCCAACGCCAGCAACAACTCCGACTGTGACTGTGACTGGGTCCCTGAGTGAGTGAGTGGCAGTTGCAAGCTTGGGGCATCGGGGGCGTCGGGGGCATCGCATAATGAATGCTATGAAAATTTTTAACAATTTTTTAACTTAAAAATTACGACAGCGCTGACAATTTGCCATGGAAAAAAAATATACGAAAGAAAGAAGGAGGTGACACTGCCTGCGGCTCCGTCGGGGGGAAGGTCGAGGGGTTGCTGACTCTGCTGACTTTGCTGATTCGAATGCAGACTCCGAAATTGCTGAATTCGTGACAGAGGAGTGATGGAATCAGAAGGAAAGCTCAGGTCCTGTTGGCTTTTGCTTTTGTTACACCCATTTGATGTACCTTCAATTTGCATGTGTGTGTGTGTGTGTGAGTGTGTGTGTGTGTGTGTGTGTGCGAGTGTGTGGGTGTGCGTACGTGTGTGTGCGTCTGCTGGCAGTGCAATATTTTACTTTGCCAAATGTGTTAAGGGGGATGACGGGGATGTGGGAGAGTGGGAGGGTGGGCGGATGATGGGGTTGAGGTATGGCTCATTTGTCAAATGTCACGACTTAATGATGCAATGTTTTTGCTGTTGTTGTTGTTGCTCCCATTGTTGTTGCTTTGTGCCCCTTGCTGCATTGTTGTCATTTAGTTGCGCATGCAGATTTATTGTCTCGTTGCTGCACTTATTTATTCGTATTTATTTTAAATGCAATCATCCCATTTATGGCTTATTCCCCTTAAAACAAAAACTCTGTCAACTGTCACTCAAACGCCATCCAGACAGCTTCTCTGTACATACCTGATGTCTGATGCGACCTCAGTGTAACTTAAGTAAACATATCGTATTTCTAACAAGGGTTAGTTACCAAAGAATAACACTTAAAGATGAGCACACCCCACCTCCACCCCCATCACCATTCACTATGCGCACAGTGGGGGAAGGTGAAGGGCGCCTTAGACATCAAACAACCCTCTGTGCAATGTCAACCTGAGTGGGAAGCGGGGAGCAACTCACTTTCAATACAATTTATGCGTTTTTAAAGACTTCTATTTCAGTCACAGCGCTGTGTTTATGTTTTTCTACATCTATGTGGATTTTTTATACCCTAACAGAGGATACTTTGACTATTTATGGCTTAAAGAACGTAACTTTACTTGTAAGCGGAAATTAAATTACGTTTCCATACATTAAATTTTAATCTTTAAAAAAGTATTGTAGTGAAACATCGAAATAAAATTATTGATTTCAGTAATTATTAAATTTCAGAAAAGATAATCCACATATTTAAAAAGTGTTTTATATATTGAAAACAATTCAAGGTTGAATTTCTCAAATTCAGGGTGAAAAACGAGTGGTTTTTTTCTGAATGTACAAATATTAAGGAACACCTGTATTTTATTATCAACATCTATTTTTCTATCTCTACAATCAATCTTACAGTCAACATCTTTATAAGGATAATTTTCTATTTCAATTTCCAAACATTTCTCTATATAAGCTCTAACTTTATTTCAGCTTGCTCCTCAAATTCGATCCCTATCTATATAACTGTATCTATGCATTCATGTCTGTCGCTTAGAGTATTAAATCTTCGTCAAATCAATATCATATTTTTTTGTATTTCTTTTCTGCTCTGCATTTTTGGTTTACCGCTTGCCTGCATTTCGGCTGTAGCCCTAAGAAAATATTATTCTTTAATTTCTGCACTGCTGCATTCTGCTATTGGTTTGGTCCCTTCCCTTTTTTTCCGTTTTAGTTTATCCGCCGGCAGCCAAAAGGCATAAATATACAATGCATTTTTTGTGGATTGGATGTTACCTTTGGATGTGGAGTGTATGAGTTAGCGCTAGTTCTGCCTTTGCCTTTGGCTTTGGCAGCTGCAAAGCTTGGCAAACTTTCGATTGCTTCTTTTATGCGAAATTCGTGGCATAAGTTTTGGGGCGCGATTGCCATAACTTTGGAATTGGCGCATAAACTTTTGCTTTACTATCATGTAAGAATCTTTCAATTTTTTTCGCTCTCCTTTCGTCTCAAGCTGTTTAATTGTCAGGCAAATTTCGTGGTTCATTGAGTTTTCGTTGCTTGAGCAAACTTTGTGCTAGCTTGAAATACAACGTTACAATTGAGTTTAATTTTCGCCATAAATTCGCAAAAGTTTCGCCAAAAAAAAAGAAAATTGTAAAAGTTTACAGTCTTATTGACTTGCATAGAATTTGATTTCCGCTCTTTATTTATTAATAAATTAATTTAATTTTAAATTTTTGTGAGCTGCAGAGGCATGTGCGAAAGTTGGTTGAATGTGAATGCCGGAATGCGTCGAAATGATTGTGAAATCGCTGGTCTAAGCACATTCTATAATACTCGCAGTCTAAAAAGCAGGAGCGAAAAAGAAAGAAGCCTTGTCGTGGAGACGTGTAAATATTTTGCGAGTCTGCACAGCATTAATCATATTAAACGCGATTTCTTGTGCCGTCACACAGTGCGTATGATTATTACCACTATTATTAATATTATCATGTGCATGACTGCCAACGCTCGCGGCTTGTTTTTCCCCATTTTCCTTTTGTCGTTGCTGTTGTAGCTGTAGTAGTAGTAGTTGTTGTTGCTATTGCCACACGTTGGCGTCGTCATTGCAATTATTTACAAAATCAAAGCACGTGCGAGCTGTGCTTTTATGCGCTTACTAGTGTGTGAGTGTTTGTGTGTGTGTGTACTCTGTGTACTATGTGTTTCTCTGTGTGTATGTGTGTACACACTAAAATGCTTTGAGCCGCCTCGCTTATTACACCACACAAACACACACACACCCACATATGGAACAAACAATGCACAGTCGTTGACAGCTTCAAGTTCTGTGCTTTGTTTGCCTTTCTTAAGTCACACGACATTATAGTCTTAAAGGGAGAATATTCTACTCTCGATTGCAGCATAAAAATATAGTTCTATTACATTTTTAAAATAAGCATTTTATAACCAAGGCTGTTAAATGCTAACCAGATAATGGGAATAAGTATAATTGGTGCACCATATAGTCATATTATTTTATTGAAAAACTAATTGAATGAAGGATACTTACTTGAATATATATTTTTTTTTAGTTTTATGTGATTGTTTCTCATCATAGCTGTATCAATCATCGTCACTTAAGTTGTGTCAGATCTGTGGTACAATAAATAAACAGTCAAGTTTCTAAAATCAAGATTTCATTTTCGTTTTATGTAGTCTATTATATTTCAAAAACACACAAACAAAAATTGGTATAATCGAAACTTATTCTCTATTTTAATTTATTTGGATTCAAAATGTATTTTTTGACCAAATTTGTTAGTTTGGAGACAAGATGCTAAACAAATTTATCTCTCTCTTGTGTACTGACTTTTATTTAATGTAACATTTAGTTTTTATTTTTATGAAAGGCAATTTTTGTTAATTTGGAACACTGCCTGCATTTGTGATTTAATGTCAAGGAATATCAGCTTATTGAAACCTTCTCAATCTGCAATTTTATTAGTTTTTTATGAGTTTTACCATACTTGCAATGCAAAACTTACGGTTTTAGCCTTTGGAGAAAGTTTTAACAATAATAAATACTCTTCACTTTTGTTGGGGCTTTACTCACATTAAGTCACTTGTTTTTAACGACTCGACATTAGAAATTTTATGCCAACAATTTTTAATTTCCCAATGCGCTCATGCTGAGCCGGGGACCCAATGCATTTGCATATGGACTCTGAAACATTCAGCAGACATAAACAAAAAGTTTTCTCTTGTTGTTGTTAATCCACACGTTCGCTAATGAAATATCCATTTGCCCCACGCCTTTCGACAGCATTGCCTGTCACTCAGTTCATATAGCAGCATAAGGGGGAGTATATTTAGGGGGTATATAGAGGAGCTTATGTCTTGTCTGGATGTCTGCTTGCAACTTTTGCGGCAATGGTTTTAATTTAAATTGACAACATCAAGCAGTTAAGTACTTGCAGCGACATTTTAATAGCTTGTAAGCCTCGGGAGTATCCAGAAAAAGGAAACCATGAAGCATGGCAAGGGTGTTGAAAGGGGGGAACAGTGGACTGCAAAAAAGACGCTGTGGCACAAGCTAAAGGAAATAAATACAACGGACTCTTATTTACATATTCCCAAACGTAAATACGCGCCATTTTATTTGCCTGACTGTTTTTTTTTCTTTTTAATACGAGTATTTGGGCACTCTCAACGCATCCAGTGAATCCTGCGAATCTTGTCTCATTTTCCTTTTTTTTATTTGTATTTTTCTTCTTGCTCTTCATTTTATTTTAAAGAAAAATTTGCATAAAGTGAAAACAAGCATTTTAATTTCACTCGGCGTAGTCAAAAAATGAATTGTACGATTGCATACACTAAGAGTTGGTTGTAGTAAACGTTAGCATTTACCGTTTGCCCCCCCGTCCTCCTCTCCTCCTTGTACCACTTGGTCCGATGTGACCAACTGGAAACTCCCCCGAGCAGTAAAAACTTTTACGGCGACGCATCCATTGCAAAAAACGAGTGTTATAGAAAAAAATCATTTCACTGCGACGAATTAAATATGCACTTACAGGCTTATTATAAAGAGAATAGCAATAATATTCAATAGAATATTGAATGTGCATATTTTTAAAATCTTTTTTATGAATAAAGTTGTAAATTCAAAAAAATGTTTAATGCAAATCAATAATAATCAAGGCAAAATTGATAAATTTGATGGGTATCTAAAAAATAATTGAAAAGACTAGTTATTTTCTATATTCATAAAATATTTATAGCATTATCCACAAAACTAATCTAGTAAGCAAAAAAAATGTGAGACTTATGCTTTAAAAACTTGTTGAGCTAGTTAAAATTCCCGAAGTTTAGGGTATTAATAAACAAACGGTAGAATGAGAGTTGCGTCAGCAGTCGTAATTGTTGGGGACCTGGAAAAAAGCGCAATGGCCACAGACAAAACAAACCAATTTAAATTAGACTACCCGCTGGGATCGTTGTTACCCCGAACCAACCGTGGAGAGGTGGTGAGGTGAGGTGAGGGTAAGAGGGAGAGGGAGGGGGCTAATATTTGGGGAAAAGTGTTGAAACTTTGGCGAGTTCCAACTTTTGACATTTGTAATGCACTAAATGTAAATGCCTGAATTTGAGGCAAGGCTTTTTGAGAGTTGGCAGTAGGGGTGTTCATGATAAATGTGCATTTTGTTTTCGTATAATACAAGAGGAAGGAGAGAAGGAAAGGTGGAAGTGCTTTGAGAGCCCACGTACTCTATGAGGAGCCATTATGAAAACAATTTCGACAGATAACCGCAACCAGAAACTGAATTCGAGCAACATTTGCTCATTTAACTAGTTGCAGAGTGTAAAGTTCGGGAGCTTTATTTGAAATGGGACACATGCCACGTTGGCAGTTTAATATAATTTAAACCTAAACACATACCAAAAGGTTACACTATGCGTGTGTATGTGTGTGTGTGTGAGTGCCACTGTCAGGGGTTATTTGTGTGCGCTTGTCAAGTATCCAGCCGTCTGCCTTTTGACGCTGTGGCCCATAAATTACCGAGCACTTGGAGCTGAGCATCTTCACAATTTGGTTAGTCATTTGCCTTGGTCCTCCAGGCACAAACAAAACTATTAAGTGGGCATAAAACTCTCGGATATGTGAGCTATTGGAGTGAGAATGGACACAGACGAAAGCCAGCGAAAGACCCCAAATTGAAGTACTATCCAGAGACGTAGACAGTTAGTCGGGATCTGAGTCTACGGTTATTTCTGTCTAATTTTCATTTGGCAACCCCTCAAAAAAAAAAGAACCGTAAAACATTAAATAAAACCCGACAAATATTAAAGCTTACAAGCTTAGAATGTTTCTCTAGTAAGCAACAAGTAAAACCATTAAAAAATATTAACTTAATTGTAAAAAATTATTTACTATATAATTAATTCAAAGATCATTCCATAATTTAGTGACACATTGTCATGTTAAATTTAAAATCAGTCACTAATTATAATCTAAAAATATTTTAATATGAGAACTGAGCATCAAACAAAATTGAAAATTTATGTTAATTTCGTTAATTCAGTTTATATTGAACTGGACTTAAAAATTTTTTTTTTTGTAATAAAATAATAAGTTCATTTATTGGGTTAACACGCTCGTGATAATCAAAGCACTTTCGTGACATGAACGTGGGAAAACTAAGCAGGGAAAATTGCAGGTTCTAGACTTGAAAATAATGAATATTTATCTAAAAGATAGATAATTTTTTAATTTAATAGAGAACAATCTAAATATAAACCTTAAAAGGTAACATCCATTGATATCCTTATATGATAAAAACGTAAATATTATTTTTAAATAGATTAAATAAAATGACAGTCATGAAGGTGATATTTTCTTTTTAGCCATAAGATTTGTGTTCGAAATAGACTAAAAAGATCGCGACAATATAAATTGCAAATAACACAATTTAAAAGAATTCTTAATTTTATACGGTAATTGCCATTCGTTTACTCTCAAATGGCCTTCAGTTAAACACGTGTTCCTTGTACATGACAATTTCGTTGTTTATCGGCAACTAATTTTGCATTGATATCAATAAATTAACATTTAATTGCTCGATTCGTGTTACTTTATATATATATTATACTTTTTTTAATTTAATTTTAATTTAATTTTTTTGAGCAATTTATTGGCTTAATTGAGGAAACAAAATGAATATGCAATGAGGGCCGAGCAACGTGTGCAGTTTTAATTGGATGATGTTAACTGAAAGTTGCATCTACCAACTGTCAAATAAATAAAATATAGCAGCACTCTCGACATGTATTTGTTTTAAAGAACGAAACAGAAACAGATAGAGAAGGAGAACAAGGAGAAAAAAAAGTTTTGTGGCAACTTTCAAACTTTTTCCAAAGACATTTTCAAGTGCAAAGTTTTTGCTAGGCAAGTGAAAATCTCCTGGGGACCAGCCACCGGTTGAATTGTTTGTACAATCCATATAAGGAGAGAGGGAGTGGAGTGAGAGAGGGTAGAATGAGTCTTGGCTGCTGTTCGAGGGGTGTACAAGTATTTAGCGAGGGTTGGTCGTTGTAGTTCAAGGGTGTGTGTCTTGCTGGGTCTAAAAAGTCAATCACAATTCCCAGTGCAATCAGAAGACGCGTATTAATATTTAAAGAGGTCATCGAATTGGTTTCCAAACCAAATACCAAGACATTTCGACATTGCCTCGTGTTGTGGCTGCTGTGACTGCTGTGTCTGCTGCAACCTCGACAGATAAGAAATGTTAGCAATTTGTGGCTTGCAATATTTTCCACTTATTTGCCGATTTATTGCAGTTAAGTGGCTCAACTCAATGGCTGAGTTGATGTCTTAGCAACCCCAAAAAGGAAACAAAAAAAAAAAGATATTGTATCTTTTGTGTCAGACTCCTTTCTTTTATGTCTAGCAATTTGGATTTTTATGATTTGCAGCATTGTCTCATCTGCTCGCACATCGTTGCATTTTTAATGCCACATTGAATATACATTTGCATTTGACCCCACTCTATATTTATTTATGCTTTTCCGCTTTTCCATCACAATGCCAGACTTGTCTGGTATAAAAGTGAAAGCTTTCGCATCCCTGCCACATTCCTCAACATGCGGCCATTCAATTACATTCTCTTGCAATCAATCACACTCGAAAGTTCAACAGTTTTCCCTACGGATGCAAAAAACCTTTACTTTACTTTTGTTTATCAACCTGCCATTTTCTTGCAGCTTTTCCTTCCCCTCACTTTCTATCTGTAAGACTTTATGCATTTGAATTATGAGTTTTTGTTTGTGATTTCTGATAACGTTTATAGTACATTTGCTGCTATTTCGACTGTCTAGATTTATAGTTTGTTTAGAAATTGCCAACCATTCAAAGTAAGCTTAGTGCTTGTCTCATCAAATTATTTCTTAACTCTTCCTTGTATATATCTAAACAAATGACAATGTCAGTGAATCAATTCCGAATTAAATTCTACAGGTAAATAAACAGAGCATTGTCTCAATTTTAAAAGTTTTATTGTTAGCAAGGCTGCAAACTGGTTCTGAACCGAGCCTTGTACAACCGGTTTTGTTCGGGTTTTTTACAGCAGCCTGAACCGGATCTTGAACCGAACCCTTGAAATTATTTACTTTGCGAACCCGAACCTAAGCCGAACCGCTTTAAAAAAAAAAAGGTTTGGATCGAAAAAATAAAATGATGACATAAATTTAATGGTTTTCTAATGTTACGCAATTATTTGAAACTTCGGATTATAAAATAAGTCATATTTAAATCTTCAAATAAATTTAAATTATAATAAAAATTTGATTTCTTTAAAAAAAAATTTATTAGTTACAATTGTAGAGAAAAATGTATAACAATATAAATATTTTTTTGTATGAAATGGAACCAAGGTTCGAACCTAAACCTTGGGTTTAGATGGTATATAAACCAAGTCGCGAGCCGAACCGATATCTTGCTCTATGGTTCGAGCCGCCAAACCGAACCTTTTGGACCTAGGGCAAAAAAAATGTTTTTGGACGAATTTAAAAATGTTTGAATGCAGAATGTATTAAGAGGCCAAATCATGATCAAAACGACCTTCCGCTTAAAAATCGGTTTAGTTTTAATCAAGCTATGACAGTTTGAAGTTGGTCAGACTGCGAATTTAGCCACTTTACAAGTCAAAATTTCTGTTAAATTTCACATGATTTTTTACAAAAAAATGAAAGATCTTAGAATCAAGTTTAAAGTGTTGTTCTATACTAACTACGATATAAGAAGTTGATTTAAAGTGACTAAGAACAGCTGCCGTAAGTTAAATTAAAATTATAAAAATAAATGTAAAATTTAAATAAAAACTAAAAGGATAAGCTCTGTTATCAATTTAAACTCGTTTCCATCAACTCAACCCAAATTATTTAAGATTTATCTTATAAAAAATATAAAATCACTTTTTTTAATCAGTAACAGAAACCTCATCAAAACTACTTGTTTTTCGAAGTTGTGTTTTAAATTTTGGTATTGCAAATTTTGAAGTAATTTTAGTTTAGTTTATAATGAAACTGGCAAGTTTTTGGTTTAATTTGTTAACCATGTCTCAACTTAATTTGAATGCCAACTTTTAATTCCGCCAACCCAAATGAATAAAATAAAATTATGCCAAAAAGAGAAAGAAGAAATAAGCAAAGCAAACGAATTAACACTTTTCCTGCGCTACCTCCTGCCTCTTTTCCTCTCTGTGGCTCCCCCTTCTCAGCAGTTCCACATTTCCCCTGGCAGTTTGGATTGCCCGCAGAGCAAGTTTCGGGCCCGTAGGACGCTGAGAATCCGGAACTTCCGTGCTGAGCTCAAGTTCTGTGCCGCCGGCTGTGCTCACAAAGAATGCCAAAAGACTCTGGCAATGAGTGCAACAGCAGCAAAATGTGGCAGAGAGCTTGCAAATGTATGTATGTATATATAAATTTGTATTGTTTTTGTTTGTGCATATATTGTTGTTGTTTTTGTTGCTGCCGCTTTGTTGTTCTGGCGCGCCAAAGAGCAAACACAGAGAGGGCAAAAACCGCAGCCACTAAATGCATTAAAAGCCAGCTCCATGATGTGGAGGCGTTGGAAAATTGTGGCTCTGTGTGTGCTCAGTGTTGGCTAAAAGCAGGCGTTAGTGGGTGGGGTGGGGGGTTGGTTGCGGTAATATTGTAACGGCTTTTGTGTCTCGCAGCCAAGTTTCGAGTTTGGCATTGTTTTCCTGCACGGATATCCTTAATGAGTGAAAACTGGGCTAAGGCTCGAGTCAGCCACAGCAGCAGCAGCAACCATCATAATTATCCCCGCCCCTCCTTCATGCCAGCACCCCCCCTCATTGGCCATAGAATCCCCCTTGTCAGGGGTCGACTGACAGAAACACACTCGACACTCGAGAATGATGATGACGCCCCCATACTTGAGTTGGGGCAAAGTTCTCCCACTGCTTATCTGACCACATGCGCACATAAATCTTGCTCTATCAGCGCCCTTCACCCCCCGTCTGTACCAGGCAATACCACCTACTGTTACGCTGTGTAATTATCATTGTGATCACTTTTCAACAGTGCAAAAAACTTTTGTATTAAAAGTAAACTTATGACAGACAACGCACACGCCAAGTTCTCTGACCAAGTTGTTGTTGTTGCTGAGTCCTGCATGCAGGACCTTCACGGATTCACACTGAACAAACAGGCACCTTAAACATATACACACACATTCGTAGTCAGTGGCCATTGTCAAGTATAATTTATCATTCAGTCAACGTCCTTCGATTGCAGTTTATCATCCAACTTTCATTCCTCCCCCTGCGCGCAACATTGTCTAGAACTTACTTACTTTACTGGGTCGTCTACTGTAACTTTTCTCTATCTTGTCGCTTTTCTACTCCCTCTCTTCCGACATTTCCTCACCCACAGCTGAAGGAAAGGAAAAGCTGCGTTGCGAGCTGAAAAGCGAATGGAAAATCAGTTCCTGACCTCAGCTTGTTATTTTTCTTCTTGCTAGCAAACTTTAAAGCCATTCTGGGGTCAATACATGTGGAGTGCGGGGGGAAGTGGAAAGTGGGAGGACAGCTTGGTAAAATAGCAATTAACGTGGATTTGAAGTCTCTACCTGCAATAATCGGAAATAATTGAAGATAGCAAAAAAGGGAAGAAAAGAAATGGAAACAATGGAAAATAGTCCATGGGGCTCTTTGAAACATGTTTGTACGTGCAATTTGTAACATTTTAATTGTTGTTTATATAGCTGCAGTCCGAGTCGGACGAACTGATTAACTGCTTCATATAGAGTGGGTGGATTGGTGGTTTAACTTGAGATTGCAACCACAGGCAACTACTGGGGCTAATTTTGATTGTACTGCTCATTGTAAATAACATTAGTTTTCAATTAACTGGGCCAATGAGGCGGGAGATACAGAGAAGGTTGTGGCTAAATGGAAATAAGACAGAATAAAGGCATGAAGATACAAAAATATATATTTTATATATTTAATTTTTGTTTGTTGTTTTATGAAACATATAACATATATGCAATACTTTTGTCTGATTTAAATTATTGTCTTTAGATAAAAGGTTTCAGCCAAGTAGAAATTAGCCCAGTGATCATAGAGTCATAGAATCGATTATGCCAAAATTTAGTATGTGAATAATTGTAAATAAATAATTATTGTGCCTAGACATAAAATAAATCTATAGAATTTCAAAGTATATTAGGTAAATAAAAATTGAACAATATGATCGACTCTTTGTTGAAAAAAAAAAAAATTAAATTAAAGACCGTTTTAAATAAATTTATTGAACCATATTTTTATGAAAATTAATATAAATTTTAGTTAACTGCTGCATTTTGAACCATTTTATAGTTACCCTTATGAATAATTATAATAATGACTTGTTCAAAAATCTTGGTTTCAAAAATTCAAAAAGTTTTTTTTATTTCTTTTTGGCTTTTCGACGTTGTTAACAAATATTTGTTAATATTTATTTTTGTTTTATTATTTATTACAAATTATTATAATAATATTATTTAAATTTTCAGCTTAAATGCATTACCAACAATTTATTTAACTTTATTAACCACATTTCCGGTATTTACCACTTTGCCACATGCCACATGAATTGGCATCTAACGGTTTTCTGTTAGCAAATATTTCAAATTCCACTCGTTACTTTGCCAAAACTCTCTTTTTCTCTCTCTTGCTACACATTCTCTCATCTCTCTCAAACTCCAGGTCTCTCAGCAAATGTGTCAGCACCGGGGAGCAGAGGAATTTGCAACTCCGAAATGTGCAACTCTTTGTGGCAATGCGCAGACTCAACATTTTAGCCGGTAGACTCAACATTCAGCAACAAATGTTGTTTATGCCACTTGAAGTTGATAATAAACAAAACATAACACAAGTAGTAAATCTAATCAGATATACTTTATTTAGAAGACAAGTAGAAATTGATATTATTTAAATTAAAGAAAAATATTAACGAAAATGTAAAAAAAAAAAAAATATATGTTAAATTCATTTGAAAAATTAATTGTTTACATAGAGTTTTCTACTTGCAGTAATAAATAAAAGTAAAATGTTACTGTGCTTGGGGTGGGGGTTGGGGGTTGAGGTTGAAACAGCTGATTTGTTTGCTGCCTGCAGGAATTTCGCTCGTAACTCCGAATTTCTGTTTGTGGCACACGAAGCAGGCAACTTGCCGAGCGCAACAAAAGCCGAGGGGAAACTCACCACCCTACGAAGGATTGTGGGAAGTGGGGAAAATGGCAGCATAACTGTAAACTGTTGGCCGTTGGCTGTGACTGTGGCAATCAGTTGAGTTTTGGTTACTGCCGCCAACGGTTAATGGTTGAGACGTGTGTCGCGTATATCCTTGCCACTTGCCACTTGCCACGGAACATCAAACATAAACAAACAATATTTTCGATCAAGTTGTTGCCGCTTCGTTTCGGTTTTGTGTTGACATTAACAACGTGTTTTGATCATTGTGTGTGTGTTTATCAATGAGAGGCAAACGAAACTAAAGCTGCCACCTGGTGGCAAGAACGATGCTGATGCCGCGCAACATTTTGGTGGCAAACGGAAACGCAAAAGCAAACGGAAACGGAAGCATTTAAGCAAAGTGGCTGCTTTCAAGCTCAGCGACTGTTTGCCAACATCGCAACATGTTTGTGTGTGGATGTGTGTTTGCGAGTGTAAGAGTGTGTGAGTGTGTGTGTGTGTGTGTGTGAAATGCTGGGCAAACTGAGCGCATTCTAAAGCCGGGATCAAAGGCAAAGCCCAAGCCAAAGTTGCAGCAGAAACTTGCAATCAAATACGAATACGAAAGCGAATAGAAAAACGAATACTAAAAACCTCACAGCCAGCAATACTTTTGTGCCAGGGACTGTGACTGTGTGTGTGAGTGTGTGTGGCAAGCAAATAAATGCTATTGCAACGCTTTTTTAGCCATTTTATCTCAAGTCGAAATACTGTAAAAAATTGTAAAATGGATTTACGTTTCGTATTCATCGTTTTCCTGCTGAAGTGGACGTATGCACAAGGTAAGTCCATATCACCAGTCCTTTGCCTCTAAGTCTATACACTCACTGTGTGTATGTGTGTGTGTGTGTGTGTGTGTGTGTGTGTGCATTCTGTTTGTGCAGCTGCTGCTGTTGCTGAAGTGCATTTTCTCGCATTTGTTCAAGTGCCGCCGCTGCCGCACGCGTTGCACGTTGCACGTTGCAAATACTCGTATTGCCATAGAAAATGTGGCTCAGAATGTAATATGAGTATTTATTATATACTTACACTTCTACAAGTGCATGTGTGTGTGTGGCACTGTAATGAGGTGCATTTAGCTGAGGCAACAGAGCGACTGACCTAAAGTGTGTGTTTGCGTACTTGCCACACGTACATTTGAGTATTTGCGGCAAAACTTTTTCCATTCCACTAGAAAAACTTTTGAATACAAATCCAAATGGTTTGCAGTTTTTTTCTCTTTTCTTATTGATGTTGAATGTGAATAGTCAAAGGTGTCATTGAGTTCGAATTTGTCTCAAGCATTGCGTACGATAAATTTATATGTTTCAAGTTGAAGAATTCCAAAGGATTTTTTTTATTTAAAAAGTTATATTATACACGATCAAATAATTGAGTTGATTATACAGATTTTCCTGTTGCTCTAATATTGCAAGTGTTTTGCACCCTGCGGATGCTTTCGTCACTAGCGTGTACTGCCGTCCAAAGTCACATTCCAATACAAAAATTAAAAGATTATTTTTCTGATTCTTATTAGCTTTATTAAGATTTAATTTCAAATCTTTTTGAAAATACTAAAACAATTTTGTTGAATCGCGTTTGAGTGTATTCGATATATTTAGTCTAATGGGCTGCATTTCTTATCAAAAATTAAAATTATACTAAATCACTTATTTTTCTAAGACAAAAGTTATTTATCTTGGTTAAAAAAAGCAAGAGCTTTTAGGTACATTTTTGAATATACACAAATAAGTTTTTTTTTTTTAAATATGAAGAAAATTTGTAGAAGACAATTTCCAATTTTAAGCGATTTCAGATATATGAGTTATTTATTTATTTCTTTTATTTATTTAACATCGATTAAAAGCAGTCGAAAGCGTGAAAAAAAATTAATAAATGTTTAAATACAATTATAAAATAAATATGTTAAATTAAGTATTAAATTATATTATACTAAAAATTTAAATCATACATTAAAAGGTACAAATTTAAGTTTATAATACAGTTGTATGATCAGTTTGATTTAAAAAGGAATTACAGAACATATTTCATAATTTATTTGCTTAAGAAAATATTAATCATAAGCCCTAAAGTTCCAATTGGCTTTGCTAAGTAACTTAAGCCAATTTGGCCGCCCAAAACCAAGTACAAAATTTAGCTACTTCAACTAGTTATGAGTTAATGCATTGATTAACCGCTTTTTGCTTAGCAAATATACATATCTGTATATGTATATATCCCATAGTTAAGTTTCACTTAACTCTCATTTACTTTCGCTCAAATAAACTTATTTGCTTGGTTTTCATACGAAAACTTTGCCAGCCACAAAACAATTTCCGCACTGCCTTAGTCTCCCCAGTCCCCCCTTCTTACCCTGCACCGATGCTCCCTTGTCGCTGCTTAACAACCCAAACAAATTAGGCAAAAAAGAGGAAGATAAAAATGTTTATGAAACGAGCCAGAGTCAGACTTAGAGCCCGAGGCCAAAGCAAATTATGAATGAGCTCTTGTAGCTCTCGTATCTCTGCTGAGTTCTTAGCTTTTCTGTTATTTTTTGTTTGTTTCATATTTCGGACTGTTGCATAAAACATGCGCATTTAATAAGCCAAAAATGAATGTTGCCTGAAAAACAATAAGAGGGCATGTAAATGGCGAACCTTCAAAATGAAGAGAGGCGAATGAAAACGGAAACAAAGCAACATAAAACAAAAGCGTTTTACCGCAAATATTACAAAAGATATATCATACGATATCATATTATAATATATATTTATATTAATATAAATAAAGTATACATATATATTTTATAATATATTGTTTAAGGGATTTTTTTTAATTGTTTGTCTGCTCTTAGCGGATGCTCAATTTGCGTATTTTAATACCCTCAGTAACAATTAGGAAATGGAGTATACAAATTTATTAAACTATTAACATTATTTTCATAGAGTTTTCTACAGAGTATCTCTTAGTCAACCTCAATACACTGCAACGCTTCCACTTGTTATCTCGCGTCTTTTTGCTTCTTTTTTGGTTAAGGGCTTTTTTATTATTATGTAGTTTGATGCATGTAAACGAATTCAATTGAATAATATCCTGTCATTTTGTTGGGTTGCCTTCTCCTCGGTTCGGTTGGCATGTCAAAATTTTTATCAGCGCACGGAAAAATTTTGCCATGAAGTAGTAAATAAATAAATCCGGTGAAAAAACACACGCGGTCGCCACTCAGAAAGTATGCAATAAATTGTTGTTGGCGGGCAACATTGCAAAATTTATTGGCATTTTAGTGGCATCAACTCTCACGGATTCGATGTGTGTATGCGTGAGTGTGTGTGCAACATCAAATAAAACAAATTAAATACTTTTCTTATATTTTTTTTTGGCAACTTTTGTGCGCCAAATTGTATGCTACGGATTTTATTTTCGGCGCTTTGCTTTCAGTCTTTTCTTTAGCTTAATTTATAAATTATTCATTTGGCATGGAAGCATTGGGCCAATTATCATTTTCATTGCATGAAATGAACTTAGCTGTTATTCAGCTTGTTCTGTGGACTATTGTCTTGGGCTGTTTGCTTTGGGGCAACGAAAAGTAGGTTAAAGCTAAGGCAAAAGCACTGCAAGCAAATACAATACTCATACGACTCGTTGGCCCCACAGCAAAATTAATTTGTGTGTGTGTGTCCCTCTCTTTGCCTTTCGCTTTCTTCGCATGTGTGTGTGTGTCATGGTGTGTGTGTGTGCGTGCGCCTATATTTATATTTGTTGCTGTCTTGTGCCTTGCGGCCAAAAGCGTCGGGCATAAATTTATTTGCCAAAAACTTTCGCAGACCGGAATATTAATGAGTATTTAACCTAAATTGTTGCCTTTGATAAGTGCCATGAAATGTTGCCCGCCGGTATCAATGTGCCCCAGACAGTTATCTTACCCCACTCCCCACACTTTCTTTCCTTCTTTCCCTATCTTTCTTCGACTTTTGTTATATTTAGCCTTTACGATACATGTTAACATGGTGTGCCAGTGTTTTTTGGTGCGTTAAATTACTTTAAAAAAAGGGTTAAAATTATTTTATATGGCCAAGACAATGCCCATGCTGTTGCTGCTGCCAATAAGACGTTGCCAAAGGGTTTAGACCTGCAAATAATGGCCAACAATTCTCATCATGCTCTTTTCTGGCATTTCTTTGTTGTCTTCTTTTTGGCCGGGTAATTTTGGTAATAAGCCCAAATGCTTACCTTTTGTGTTTCTACTTAATTTAGACTAAATACGAATTTAGCGAATTTATATCAAAAAGGTACTTTACCGTTTAATTACTTGGCAACCTTTGTTATTTGTGGCAGTTCAACTAATTAAAATGACCATGCAGTTTATTCAATTTCTAATATAAAATGAAATAAAAATAAATACTTCTCTATTTATATTATTATTTTATTTAAAGTAAACTGTGGTTTCTAATTAATAACAAATGATGAGTCTTGTTTTTTACATAATTACATTAATGTTTTTAAATTTAACGTGCTTGTTTTGTAGATTTTATTTAATATTGAATCAGAATTGGAACTTGGAAACTGTCCTATTTTTACATATTCAATTTATATTTTCTTAAACATTTTATACTTTAATTTGAGAACACAAGCAATGAAGTAAATTTACACTAGAATTAGATAAGTTTAGATCATATTATAAGCTTTATAGCTTAAATAAAGTTGAAAAACAAATTTATTCGTAAATAAAAATATTGCTTTGAATGTAGTAAATACTCAAATCAGTTTACATATAATCATATTTGAAACTTAAGCTCCGTTTTGTTGCTAGACTGTTATAGAAAGTAATTCATGCAAAGAACTGTTTTAACTTGGAATTTAGAATTATAATAATTAGTAAAGGAAATTGAATAGTAAATAAATAAATAAATAGTAATAAATTTTGTTGCTAGACTGTAATAGAAAGTAATTCATGCAAACAACTGATTTAACTTGGAATTTAGAATTGTTATAATTAGTAAAGGAAATTGAATAGTAAATAAATCAATGCAGTTTATTATGATAACTTCTAATTCAGTCGCATTGAGTATCAATTTAAGCAACAAAATCGAAATAGCTTTGCCTTTGGGGCATTAGACAGACAATTTCAAATTAGAGACATTCGCAAATTTTAATTAATTTCTGCATCAATTGGATTGCCTGTCATAATACAAACAGCACACACTCTCACTGACACACACACACACGTTACATGCACATGAATAAATGTACATAAATACACATGTCCTTAAACAAACAAATCATTAGGCAGAGACATATTTATTTATTTATCTAACATATCTTTTATGTCTGTATGTGTATGTGTGGGTATTTATACCAGCGTGTGTGTGTTTGAAAATAAACAAAAGCCACACACACACATGTGACATGCAGGACACTGAGCTCGATTGTTATTCGTTGCCTTTCAGCGCCTCAAATAATGGCAATATTTTGATTAAGTTAATTAAGTGATTTCTTCATTTAACTCACACTCTCCATCAGCTGCATCAACAAAAATTACAATATAACTACAACAGCAACAACAAAGTCGACAATGCTTATCAACAGCTATTGCTGTTCCTGTTGCGCTAATCCTGGCACAGCTTGACATGATTACCCGCTGAGCCTTTGTGTGCCTCACACACACTATTGTTTGCGACATGAAAACATATTTCATGCCATTATGCACAAAACTAGGCCAAAAGCAACAACAGCAACAACAACAACAACAGCTAGACCAACTGCGGCCAATTGCGCCTAATGAATTGAGCTAGTAAATTTTCTGAAGCAGCTGCCAAGACGCAACGAGGCTATCAAAAGTTTAAAGTGCCTCAGAAATGGCGTAAAAAGCGAAGCAAAACGAAATAAAAACAAAAACACAACGACATCAACTTAATTGACCAAGACGAAGTGTTAATACACTTTAAAGTTGCAATTTTCAAATGAAATTATTAAATTTATTCAATTTTGGTAAAGGTTCGGTTCGATGGTTCGAACCACAGAGCAAGACTTAGGTTCGGTTCGCAGACCGGTTTATATCCCTCCTAAGCCCAAGGTTTGGGTTTGAACCTTGGTTCAGTTTTATGTTACAAAATATTTTTATTGTATGTATGTAATTTTTCTTGATTTTTATAACGAAGTGAATATTAAAACAAACAAATTTTATAAAAGCCTAAATTCGTTTTAAGATTGAATTCACTTTACTTCCCGATAAGCACTAAATTCCAAGAAAAGTTTCGATTGTTTACCATTTAGTTCTGCAAGACGATTTTCCATTTAAATCGATTTAATCAACTCGATAGATCGTCGAGTTGAAGTTCTCGATTATCGCTTTCGCGAAAATCAAGCTGTCGATATTTCGATGTATTTTTACATCACTAATAAAATGTATGTAATTATTTTTTTTCGAACCGAACCTTTTGTTTAAGAAATTGGTTCGGTTCAGGTTCGGGTTGACAGAGTATATAATATCAAAGGTTCGGTTCATGATCCGGCTCGGATTACTTAAAAACACGAACCGAACCGGTTGAGTGAGGTTCGGTTCAGAACCGGTTTGCAGCCTTGAATTAATCATTATATTTAGAAAGCATCAATTGAACTTTTCTTTGCTGTGGGAATAACTATAAATAGACTTTTCAAATATTTTGCTTATACTATACATATTGTCGGAATTTTCTAAAAATACAACTGGAGCATTTAAAAAATTTAAGTGTTTAATCGATTATATTTTCAGCTAATATTTCATTTAAAATACAATACCAATTTCAATCTTATAAGAAACAAATTTTTAAGATACCTCCCTTTAACTTCGAGTTGTTGGAGATTTACTTTATTTTATTACTTTATTTAAGTTGTAGCGTAAAATATTTTCAAACTCTGTTTCGCAGTTAATATTTCATATAAACTTAAGGTATTTTTATCATCTGTGATTCACACAAGCATGTCATAAATAATATGAACTGAATATCATATTTAATATACCCATAGAAATGTTGCGAAACAACTTGAGAATGTCCGAGACGACAGCAACAAAAAAAAAAAACAAGAACAACAACTCGGACAAAAACAAGTGTTGAGCATATTTTTTTATGGCAACTTTGGTATTTTACTCCTTTCATTTTGTTCTTATTGTGGCGACCCTGGCGCCAGAGCAATCATAAAGCATTGAGTGACCGACGGACAGTCCTTGTCTGGGTCCGGGTCCGATTACGGGTCCGGGTCCAAGTAGGGGTTAAGTATGTCGAGCGGCCGTCGCTGTTGTCTGGAGGAGTCTGTCTAGAGGAGAAGCCGTCGTCGTCTCGGGCTGATGCTGATGCTGCTGCCTGTTGGCACTTGTTCGCATTTCTCGCGCATTTTTCAAATGTTTACCCTTTCGACCCTTGAGCTATGGAACCGTCAACGCCCCCGCGCAAAGTGTCATTGACATTTTAATGTGCTAATGAAGATGAGGGCCAAAAGCAAAGCACGCGTAAAAGACGAAGGAGAAGTGGGGGGAAAGGAGCAAAGCAAGGCAAAATAGAAGAAAAAATATGCTAAAAAAATATTATAAAATTGTTATAAAAATAGTCAGGATACTGTCAGCGCCATCGCCATCCTTGTCGCCTTTGACTCGCGCCATGTTCTCATTATTGTAGAGTGCGGTTTTTAATTTTTATTATACGTGCACATTTTGTACGCTCTTAAAGGCTGCTCAAGAACTTGCGGTGTTTATGAGTTGTTATGATTTTATTTTACATCATTTCGGTCGCTTTCGCCTCTCGCCTGTCTATCAACTTTCTCTCTCTCTTTTTTTTATAGTCTTGTCTCGTTCGTTTCGCTTGCAGTCAATTATGTCAATGTTGTCAATTCAATATGAAATTGCGAGGGCTTCAGCGTAAGCAGCTTTTACAAGCAGCTGAGTTTTCAGTAGAAAACAAGAACAAATTTTAAATGTAGGTTATGATTTAACGAGTAAATATATAAGCTAAGTTACTGCAATGGACGGATTGAAGTAAGACTTTCGTAAAGCAGCTAACTGGCAGAGCAAATTTCAATCAAAAATGTAAATAAATACCTTCAATTGCTAAGCTTTCAATTCGCATTAGTTTTTCTTTAATTAAAACCGCGTAACTGATGATAATAACAGTGTAACAGGCATAGCTATTGAATTCGAATTTCGAATTGAATAATTAGAACTCTAATTGCAGGAATAACATAAATAACTAATGTCAACCAACATAATTCTGTTATAGTTCAGTCTCTTGGCTGGTATAATGTTGCTGTTAAAATTAACAGAATGGGAGTCCAGATCGAGACTCTGTTGCTGTTAAATTTAACAGAAATAGACAGTTCATCAGATCTTCGTATAACAGAGTGTTATAAGAAGACCTAGAATGAATTAAATGTTAAACTAGTTAAAATGAAGGAACAAAAGTTTTTTTTAAATCTTCAAGTGTTTTTTGGATCCTTCATGCTCTTCTGCAGCTTACTTTAAGAGACATCTTATTCAAAATTTCACCATTAAAGACAGCACTAAAATTTTAATATATCTCTACAAATACTCAACTGCTTTAACTGCTTCACTTGTGCCACAGATTCTGCCTCATGGCAAGGCAGCCACAACTGAGGCACTTAAATTTTAAATGCCAAGACCCAAATCCCATTTTCTTAACTCCTTGTTTTCTCCCTCTCTGTCTTTCTTGTGTATATAAGTTTATTTATATATATATTTTTATGACTATACGCCGACGACTCATAATTTTTGCCAACTCATTGCCTTTTGAGCCGCAAAAATCTCGGCAAGGCCAAAGAGCGCAACACTTTTTTTTTTTAGCCATTTGTTGCTTTTGCCCTGGACCAAGAGCCAAAGCCAAGTTGTCCTAGTTGGATGGGCTCAGCTGTTGTCCCAAAGCCGTGAATAATTTATCAACGTCAGCAAGGCGATGATGAACGCCCAAATGCCAGTTCAGCAGATTGTCAAGTCTACACTGATAGAAAAAATGTTCTTAAATTAAGATTTTGGTCTCTAAACTAAGAATTTTGGTCTAAAAATGCGTCGTGCACATACAATTGTCAAAGAAAGAAAAAAAATCTTGGTTTAAAGAAAATTTTAAAAATGACCAAGACTCTTGTTATAAGAATAAATGTTCTTAAAACTTAAGTCAAGTATTTAAAAAACAAAGATTTTTAAATTTATAATTTTGTATCTTTCTTTGTAGCTTAGTAAATTTTTTCAATCTTATTTTACTACGTTTTTACTTGTGAGTGGGGTTCGAACCCGTGTCTGATTTTATCTGAAGTGGCGACTCCAACCAGAGCGCCACGGTACCACTATAGGCTTATGATAAAATATGACTTATTTATACTTTCCTAACAATTTACGATTTTTATTCTTGTATTAAAAAATTCAATTTTTTTGATTAATGTTCTTACAATTAGTAATGTAGTCTTAAAATGGTCTTTTTTTAAGAATAAAATATTTAAAATTAATATTCTTGATTTTAGAAGTTGGTCTTTTTTTCAGTGTACTTTCTCCTTCCTCTCATTTATTTCTCTTCCATTTCCATCTGCTTCCCTTTTCTTGGACAAAACTTTGTTGGACTATCTCCGAATCGATATGCCTGGGACTTGTCAAAAGAAAAGAAATGGCCATAAAACTTGAGCTTTTTAACAAGCAAATCAAATGAAATGAATGAGCAGCCAAAGACGATATGGTCGCTTTTTATGAATGGACTGGACCGAGCCCAGTGTCCTGTCCAGTGTTAAAGGACAACAAGGACAACAGGCTGACTCACAAGCTGGACGCTTATCAATGCTAAGCATTTGCTTTGTGTATATTGACTTACCTTTTCTCTTCTGTTCGCTTCTTGTCGCTTCTTTTGTATGGCGGACAGGACATTTTATATTTATTAAAAAAGCGTCGGCAATTCGCAACGTTGAGAGGCCCTAATAGGCATCCGGTCATAAAAACATGAATTGTGGCTCTTAGCAGCAAATCCAATTGGGCATAAATCGGCTTTGTTGTCCCCTCAACTCCCCTCCTCGAATTGAAACACATGAGCAAACATATAAAGGACCTGATGTCTTCTCGGAATTTAATGGCATTCACCAGGAGCTGCTGCTGACTTTGACTTTGACTTTGACTCTGACTTGGGCTTTATTTTATGTACATTTAAGCACAATGCGCTTATTGACTTAATGACAAATGTTGTTGGCCATCAATGAGCCCTGATAAGATAGGATAGGACGATAGGACGACTCTCTGCTTCCCAGCTGAGCCTGGTTACCATTGGTAATTGGCAAAGTGCTTCAGTTTTGCCCGTGCTGGGCATTATAATAGAAAATGCACTGCAAATTGCATTGCGGCTGTCATCAGCAGCCTTTGCTTCGCCTACTCTCTCTCCCCCCCTTCCCCCTTCCCAGAGGACCTTCTCTAGTTGTCACCCCCAAACAATTCAACTTGAAGTCTGCCTTTAGCTATTTTTTCAAGGATGTTTACAAATTTACAACACGAAAGTGAATTTTCTTTCAATTTTGTTGCGCTGCTGCCGGTTTGTCAGGACCATCAGGAACAGCAGAAGAAGGAGCAGCAATAAGGAGTCGACTTGAGTCCTGTCGAGTCGAGTTGAGTCGAGTCGAGTTGAGTTGAGTCGTGTCTGCGTCTTCGTCTTCTTTGCCTGCCAGGCAGGATGCGCGCCTAAGTAGTTTTTGTATAATTGCACTCGTCATTGTCGTCCTTGTCGACATCCTTGTTCCTCCTGTCTCACTCTCTGCTCCCTCTGCCGTTGCCTCACGGCACAGGAACAACAACAACAGCAACAGCGACAGCAACAACAGCAATTAAGGAATGTTAACAAGCGCACTTTTCAACTTTGCTCGCGGCTGTTGCACTTCAAAGGTGTGTGTGTATGTGTGTGTGTGCTTGTTTCTCTCTCTTTGTATGTGTGTGAGTGTGTGAGTGACACGCCTCTCGTCATTGCGCCTACCTGACGTGTGTTAACTTATTTGCGACAGTTTTGTGGCTGATCTGAAGAGGCATTTGTATGTGTGCATAGCAACATAGTTTACTTATATATGAGTATGTGAGTATGCCCTAGAAATAGGGCCTATCGAAAGGCATATACGACCTACAGAAAATATTTAAATTTGCAACAAATAAAAGTACTAAGTTAACTAAACAAGTAATCAAACAATTATCTCAAACCAGTACACATTTAAAAAAAAAAAATCACATTTAAACTATTCTATATTTATATTCCTTTTAAAATATAAACAAAAATATTGAATTTTACATAAAATAAAAGACAACTAAATAAATAAAGTTTTTCTTAAACTACTTGAACTAGATCCACATTTTTATCGTTTATCGTATATTATCATCTATCGAATAAAGAAATCAAAAAATTTGATGTTAATGATTTTTTATATATAAATAAATATATAGGGTTAAGATTATTACTACAGAATGTAAAACCAAAATAATCTCAATACCACATATTTATATTTATTTTGGTTTAATATGTTTAAAATGTTTAAAAATTATATAAATTTTTTTAATAAAATGATTTTGCTTTTAATTTGCTTCAATTATAAATTTTTTGTGTAATACTTTTCCTGGAATAAACTTAATTTTAAATAATATTTGTACTTGTGTTAAGGTATTTTGTAGTCTGTCAATGTGACTAAAACTTTAGATACTTGAAGCATGTTTGCGGCATGCAAGTTGCGACATCCTTAATTAAGAGTTGATTGACAAACAACGTTCTAGTCGCAAACACTTAAAAATCAATTTGTAGTTGTTGTTGTTGTTGTTGCTTTGGAGTGCTGTTGGCAGACGCTATGCATGCGTAATTAAACAAATCTGAAAATAATTGAAACTTTTCGACATAAATCCCAGACATAAACACCCATCACAGACACACACACACACACAGACACACTTTTCACACACACTCCACATATTTTCGTAGTCGTCTATCAGCTAAACTATGCAAGTAGTTGTTGAGCTTAAAAATTCCCATGTTGACAATTAAGTTAGTTACAACAACGGCAACAACAACAACAACAAATGCCCAACACAGACTGAGCAACAACAAAATGGAAAAGCAAAACGCGTGAAAAGCACGCAACCCTTATAAAAGTGGGTGCAAGTTGTAAAGAGGAAGGTGGCAGGGGGCAAGGGGCAAGGGGGCAGGCGGAGGACAGTAGCTGGTGACAAGCAGGCAGGCAAACAACCGCCTCACACCCACATCCAACGATGACAACTGGTTCGGGTTTCGTTAGCTGGTTACAGTCAACCCTAATTTACTTTTAATAACTTCATAGACAAAGCTAAAGCAGGACGAGAGGAGGAAGGTGTAGCGAAGCCTTAAAAAGTGTCCTTTTTCACATGGACTGAACACACATAAAGCGTTAATTTCGATTTTGCTTAACGAGGGTTAAATGTGACATATTCACTCATACTCCCCAAAGGCCAGTCGCTAACAGTGCGTATACGCGATATCGATATCGATAACAATAATTACAGACACGCTGACATGTCAATGCGTTCAGGTGAGAAATTCAATTTGCCAGGCAAAAGCTTAAGTGTATGCGTTTCAAATTAGGGGAGCTTTGTCTAAACTAACCGAAAAACAATGAAAAAGCGAAAGAGAAAAAAACACATTTGAAGATGGGGCAGTATCAAGTGCTGCTGCTGGCTGGTTGCATGACTGAGTGACTTTCTGTCATGCCACATAGACAATGGCAAGATGAGAAAGTGATGCAGTAGGTTGAGTACACTGAAAATAAAGACCAACTTCGAAAGTCCAGTACATTCATCTTAAATATTTTATTCTTAAAATTAGAACAGTTTAAGACCATATTACTAATACTAAGAATATTTATTTAAAAAATCAAAACTCTTAATACAAGAAAAAAATCTTAATTTGTTAGGAAAGTATAAATATGTACTATTTCATATAAAACAACCGCTTCAGTTCTGAAAGCAGCAGGCGCTGGTTCGAATCGCACTCGTAATAAATTAGAACAATATTTATAAAATTACCAAAACAGAATTAAAATGTATAAAAGTCAAAATTAAAAGAAAAGATAAAAATTCAAAAAATCATTTTTTATTTATTTTATTTTTTGATTTTAATTTTAAGAACATTTATTCTTAAAATAAGAACTTGGTCTTAGTTAGAATGCTCTCAAAACCAAGTTGTGTTTACTTAATCTAATCTTATGTTCTCGACGCATTTTTTAAGCCAAAGTTCTTAGTTTTGAGATCAAAATCTTGATCTTAGCACATTTTTTTTCAGTGTAGAAATGACAGTAGAAATGGTAGCAGAAATTGGAGTAGGAATGACAAGCTCAAGTGTCTCGCAATCGCATGTCCTGAAGCGCAAAGCGACCAAATCAAAAAGGCATAGAAACAATTCTTCAACTCCTTTCTACCCATCTATCTCCCCCCCTCTCTCTCTCTCTCTCTTTGTCTGTTCCTCTCTCTTTGTCTTGCTGGTGATTTCATGTGAAGTCTGACGCCTGACGTGGCTGCTTTTGACAGTCGTTTTGCAAACATGTCGAAGCCATTAAGACAATCATGCGTTTTGCCTTGTTTTTTTTACATCAAGTGTGTGACACGTTTTTTTCCTCCATTTTTACACTTTTTCTTCATTTTTGTTTTTTTGCATGCTTTATTCTGTGCTGTTCCTAACCAATGTTTGTCTCATTCACTCATTCCTTGAATTCAATTCAATTCCATTTCGTTTTTGCTTTTATTTTCAGACTGTTTTGTTTTTGAAAAATGGCTGTCGCATCACTTCTATTGTATTTTTGGAGTGTGCGACTCTCAATGGTCTGTTGTGTGTGTACCGAGTGTGTGTGTGTGTGTGTGTGTGTGTGTGTGTGTGTGTGTGTGTGTGTTGGGTGTTTGTCACAAAGATTTATGCGTTGCACACACACACAAAAAGCAAAGTAAAACGATTGTTTGACGCTTACATTGAGTGGAATGTGGCAAGTGGAATGCGGCAAGTGGCAAGTGGAAAAGCCTCAAACGTAGGCAGTGCAAAAAGCTGCTCAAATTGCGGAAATAGCAACGATAAAGTGCCTAATGTAAAGCTGACCAAACGAAGCTTTCATTTCAGAATTCATTTGCTTGTTTGTAACGAGCTTGAGAGACTCATAAATCTATTTGTTGTGAGTCTTTTTCTGTCTATAAATAATTCAATTGAATATCTAATTTATTATCAAACAATAAATTATTTAACAAAATAAAGTAATATCTAAGCTGAAAATAACCCGCCAGATTACTTGAACACTATTAACACTATTAAAGAAAAGGCATTTAAAAGAGCCTTATAATATTTCTGTTAACGCTTAACATGGAGTAATGTTAACATGAGCAATTAACAGTGCGAGAGCATGTCTCTGTTAGGCTTCCACAGCATTAACATTTTCTAAGAGATTTAACATAATATATGTTTTTTACAGCTGTACAGAATGTGGTGCTGTTAAAATGCACAATTTGCTCTCTTAATACGTTCATATTAACATAATAAATATTTAAAAAAGATTTTGAAATAGAATTATATAGCTTAACACTTTCGTGTAATCTATTTAAACGCACCTTATATATTTGAATTTAGAAATCATACATGTAAGAATAAGTCTATAATTCTTAAAAAAATATCATATTTCATATTTGCCTGTGTCATTCTGCCTTCAACTTTTGGTTCGCAAATTATAGTCAGTTTAATATAAAAACCTAAATGTAAATATTATTTCTCCCCTATAAAACTATATTGAAAATTCAATCAATATACACAAATCTTTGGATTGTAAATAACATTTAATGTCAATTTACCCTCAATGCACAGCAAAAATTTTGATCTTCACAGTCAACAAACCCTCATTTAATTTCAACATAAAACTAAAAAATAATTATTCCATAAATTTGTAATCAAAATGTCGAAAATTAATTCAAATATGTTTATAAAATTAAAATTTATTAATAGGAAAACTTAAAATGACTTTTGAGAGCACAACAAATTGACTTGATATTTAACGAGGAGTGTAAATACACCCCTGCCCCGCCCCCAACACCCCCTATAGCAACCACACAAAAGCTAAACCTATTGCAGCATAAAAAAGTTCGAGAGACCATAAAAAGCAACAACTACTCGTATAAAAGGGGGGAAAATTGAACGACAAGTCAGGGAAGGCGCAGCAGAAGTTAAAAAGTGGGGACAACAACAATAAGGAACGGGAGAGAAATGTGGGGAGCGAAAGAACGACTATAACGACAGATTGAACCCTTCGCTTTTAATGCAATTAAGTTTAATTGAAAATTTTCACTCCAAATTATGAGCCGAACGTGTTGTTAGGACCTCTCGACTCGACAGAGTGACGAACAGACAGACACACAGAAGGAGAGATAAAAATAGAGATAGAGGCAGAAACAGAGACAGAGACACACCCCCGCAATCAGGCAGATGGAAATTAACATGCACACCCACACACACACACACACACACACCCATAACAGCATGTCCTTTGGTGCTTTGCACGTACAGTGGCCCAGGATGAGGACCATGGAATGGGAATGAGTTTCAGGATGAGTGAATGCAATCAAGCGTCCAAATCACTAGCCGAAAACCCGAAGGCAGCTCAAAGTTTGCTTTGATGCGAGCTGAAGAGTCGTGTCGGCTTGTCCAGGACTTTATTACAAAACAAACAAGCAACAGGAGTTGCAGAATGAGGAACATCCTTCGCACAGGACCAGCTACAGCTACAGTTCCAGTTCTAGTTCCAGTTCCCCTCACCACGTCTCGATGTTTCTTCTTCACCACTTTGCCCGCTCGGCATTTAACTTATCTTTTATCTTGATTGCTGTGGACGATGACAAGGATAATGATGATGATGGCGTTGGCGTTGACGTTGACGCGCCGTGATTTAGTTTACCTGCTCCTGTCCACGCCCCCTGCCCCACCCAGCTTGGAATATCTGTTTATATAAGCGAGTGCCGCTTGATTTTAATTAGCATTTGACACAGCAGCTTAACACGAATGAAAACTCTCTCATCTGGTGGTTCAGGTGTTTTACAGGTTTTACAGGAGTATTTGCTGCCTAATGAGCCATCACACGAGCTGGAATTTCAAATGTCCCAATGTGCAAATAAAAATATCATGTGGCTGGCAACAACTTTCTGGGAGCAACTGTAACATTTTACGCTTCATAAACTTTTGCTGCCAACAGAAAAAAAAACACTTTCAAAATATGTCTAAGACGAACTATAATTGTATGTAGTTGGTCTGTGAATACTCTTTTTACGAGAGAACAACAAGAAATATTTAGTATTTAATTTAATATAACGGATTATTTTATGATCCAGTAAGATGCCAACATTTGCCCAGGAATGTTGAAAGCACATCAAACTTTTTACAAAAGTGTTGGCTTTCAATAAAATTAAAGGCAAAGTTTAAGAAAATTCCCTCTTGTGTGAAAATAGTTCAAAAAAAAAAAAACATCTTGTATTATTATGACATCCAATATTTTTCTAGATAATTGTTTTTTTGGTTATTTCTTTCTACTCTTTCTGTCTACAATTCTTATAAAGCTGATTACAATTCTATTGCATACAAGTTTTATTTTTAACGTTCCATACAGGAGTGTTCTACAAATTTATAACAGCAAAAGCAACCCAAAGCAATTGTTGATGTTCCTATAAAAAAAAGAAGCACTGCTTTCAGATGTCTAAAAAAATTTTGAGAGATTTGACAAAATGAAATATTTATTGAATTGAATGAAAATATCTTTAAATTGAATAAAATTACAAACAATATGTTCGAAAATATTAAATCTCTGACATTTTAGGAACACCTAAACAGAAGTTTTCAAAAACATTTCCCTTTAAAATCTCTGTAGAGATTTTTGGAATACACCTGAAAGATTTATTAGCTTTTGGCTTGAAATAAATCCAAGCCCATTTTGTTCGGAAAATAGTGCACCTAGAGTGGAAAATCTTGAGCTGATCTTGGTGCAACTTTCAAAGTGTTACCGAATAAATTAATGCATATTATTAAAAAATAAAAAGCAACTATTAAAAAAATTTTTTTTTCCCTTCTTTATACATTGCTTGAAAGTCTGTTTCAATTCTGGAGCAAATTCAAGTTGCCCTCTGGAGCAAATAACAAAAACAGAGACTAGAATAACTGACACACACATACACTAGCAAATAGATATATATGTACCCACTTATACACACACTTACACCTATGCAAACTCGTTGTATTTGTGGGTTTTGTCGTTCGATGAGCTGTGCCGGAAAATTCAATGTGAAAAGTTTGCATTTGGCAAGCGAGTAAGTTGGTTGCTAAGTGTGAGTGTGTGTGTGTGTGGGTGTAGGTGTATCTATGTGGGTGACTCTAACGCTCAGCTGGCATCAAGGCTGCAAGTTTTTGGCCAGAACGAAGTGAAATTGCATATACTTAGTTGTATTTGCATCCACAGAGAACGTCAAGAATTGGACACATGTTTCCAAAAAAGGTTGCCAATGGAAGGGTAGGGAATGGGTAAGGGGTGAGAGAAGGGTGGGGAGGGGAGAGTGACTAACTGCGGTTGCAGGTGGTCTACGAGAATGTGGAGCAGCAGTGCAAAAGTATCTGCGGCTGTCTGACTCAATGACTGACTGACTGCCTGACTGCCTGACTGACTGAGTGGGCGTCTGGTTAGATAGATATACGACTGTTTCTCTCTATACGTCTACCCTCTCTTCCACTCCTTACCCACCCACCGTACAGATGCTACGAATGTCTAAAAGTATTTGCTCATTCGGTATTTGGCATGAGTTTGGTTGTGTTGCATTTGGCATTGTAATGCATTTAGTGGGTGCTTGCCAAGTGGGCAAAAGTTTGCTAAAAGAGGGAAAGGGGATGGCCTGGTATTTGGACTTTGAAGTGTGTCAATGCAAATGTGTGTGGCGCTCTCGGTCTCTCGTGTGTTTTGAATTATTTATATTATTTGCACTTTATATGCAGCTTGGCTTGGTTCAACAGGCCAGTTCAGCTCACAGCCAGACACTTTTCCTCTGTCTGCCAGTCTCTCTCTCTCTGTGTGTGTGTGTTAAAATGTTTTTTAGTTTTTCAACTGGAAAAAAGCATTTGGAAGTGACGTTGATGCCAATGCATCGTTTGGCTCTGCTCTTTGCATTTATTGCATTTCACATTTAACCACAAAAATCTTGACTCTCGACATGTTTACAATATGAATGAACATGGCAATGTCACTCCATAACTCAGGGGCGTCGTAAGCGAACAAGTAGCAGGGTGTCCTTTGTCTACACAATTAGAAAGAGTGTCAAAAAACACATGTACATTCAACACACCCCTCGCAGTTGACATAAAAAAGCCAATTCATTTCGTAAACTCGTGAGTCATTGTCAAAAACCCTCCTCTATGTACGCCCTGGGACAACCCTTGCCAGCTGACAGAGCTGGAAAAAATTTGTTCTAAATGTTGAGAATTTATTATTGTTGTTGGCTGTGTTTTGTTGTGCGTCGTTATGATTCATAACTAAACAAAAACTTTTCACAACATCCCCGGAAACAATTTGCTGCACACGAAGCGTTTACCAAACTTTAATTTGACTCATTTGCGATATACACGAAGAAGTTTTTATTCGACATAAAAAAGGAAACACAAAATATTGTACAATTCTCTTGAAATAAAATAGACTTCGCCAAGGCGACAATGATATAATCGTTCTGTTATGTTCACAAATTTGGTGGTTGAAACTAAATTTAAAGTGAAACATTAAAGAGAACCGCATATAATAACTCGTAGTATAGAAATTGGGGGAATAATAAATATAAGAAATTTGGTAGTATAGAAATAAGGTGACGAAAAGCTTAGCTTCATTTTACTAACACATATTTGGTAACAATACGAACTTACTTTCACTTACCTTGAGTAACTTATATTTAACAGCGACTGTAACCATTATAAGGTTTATTATAAAACTTAAAAAATAATCATTATTTTTGATGTTTATTATTTTATTTATGCTTACTTTTGAACAAATAAATAAGACTAAGAAATAATCATTATTTTTGAGCAAACAAATAAATCTCATAAAATAAAAATTATTATGTTGTTATTTTGACTATACATATACATATACATTTTTTACATATTCCTTTTAAAAAGTAAATTTAAAAATTTAAAATTAATATGTAAAAAATAAATATTAATTTCTAGTCAAAATAGCAACGTGAGTTTTTTGAGGAAAAAAAGAAAGTAGTAATCAAAAATAAATTAATCTCAAGAAACAATCATTATTTTATGAGAAAAATAATAAAAATAATATTTACCCCTAAAGAAAAATTTTGGTATATTTCACGATCTGTTAAAATTACTAGAAGCGAGTGATATTTTTAGTTGAAAAAAACAATATAATCATTATTTACCGACCCTGATATTTAACATACTTCACTCTGTAAATTTAAATATTAAATTACTCGTATTTTGATTTAGCAAATGCAAATGATTAACTTATCACAATTGCTATATATGCAATATATTTTGCCTGAAATAATTGGTTAATCTTTGCTCTATAAAGAACTTAACAACATTTTTAGAAATTAGCTATCTTCCCTCCTTAGGAAATATTCCATTAAAACTTTTCAGAATTCACAGCCAGTTTATGTTTTAGTTCTGAGCTGCAACTTCATTAAGTAGAATGAATATGAAATTAAAATCACTTTAACTTTAACTAGTTTTCCACCTTTTTCGCATGTGTTTTCCACTTTCTCTTCAACGGTTTTTGGCTCAACTTTTGCCTAGCTAGTAGCTACATACACGTATAAAGCAAATTTCCCCCACCAAAAACCAACTAGATACATTTGCTTAGCAGCAGCTGTTGTTGCAGGATACATTCTCGTATACATAAATTATAACGAAAATTTAATTATCGCACTGGACGTGCAACAACTACTCGTAACACAGTTTCATCTAGGAGGCAACAACAACTAGAACAAAGACTGCCCCAAAAGTATGCTACTAAAACAATTAGCAACGTTCTAATTAAAACAACATTCAAAGAGGCTACAACAACAACATTAGCTCAAGGGCCTTTGATTGATGATGATGTAAGAGGGCGCCTTAAAGTACGAGTACTTGCAGCATTTGGGGGCAAAATGCGGCGACGCGTTGAAGGCGCTTTTAGTTCTTGGCGTTGTTGTTTTTTTGGCCGCTGGCAGCAAACAATGCAGAAAGCATGCAAATGTCTGCTATTACACACACACACACACACACACACACACACACGAACAACTACACATATGTGTGTTAAAACAGAAAGAAAATGTTTAGGGAAATTGCTGCAAATATTTTGCTTGTTAAGTGAAACCCAGTTTCCAAAACGCTTTTTACCAGCCATATAGTGAAACTGCACTTTGAAATTTTCTTCAGGCATTTTCCATGCCACGGTCGACAGTAGGAGGGGCATTCATAAAACGTCTTCGTCTTTCTTTTCCGTCTTCGTCTTCGTCTCCGTCTTCTTGCTTCTTTGGGTTATTTCAAGTCCTTTAAGGGTCCTGGCACTTTTGCATTTTGCATAAGCGCTTGGAAATGCCTTTGTCGTTTTAGCAATTTATGCAAATTTCGTGCATTTTCCATGTTGTTACATTCTTTGTATGCTTGGCCAACATATAACATACATATTCATATACCGTACCCTTCATTTATGTGTGTGTGTATTGGTTTATATATATGCCTATATGGGCTTTGATTGGCACGCAATTAAAACTAAATTAGTAGGCCTCTGGGCTATTGCAAATGGCTGCAAACTCTGAGAATCGAGAATGCAATTTTCAATTTTCTAATTGAATTATTTAGTTGCAAGTCGTTACATTAAATTTACACGCAAACTTTTTCCCAACAACAACGAAAAAAAATTGAAAAAAAGAAAAACAACAAAATAGACTGCCAACTCAGGCATTCGCAAAAAAAAAAAAAACCATAAAGGCTGTGGTGTATGCCTCACTATAAAACAACCTTAAAAGTATTAATTTTATTTTAAATGTATAAAGCAATTTTTAAACATGAATTGAAACTGCCTTACTTAATCAGACGTTCTAAAATCCAAGCTTAAAACGTATTAATTTGAAAATTACTATATAATCGTTAATGAAAGCATTGCTTATTCAAAAAAGTAATACAAAAATAGTACACAGTTTTGGATATATATTTAGAGATTTCAGTGTTATGAAAAGTGATTAACAAAATTTAGATAAATGAACGAGTAGTTAAAGTATGAGACAATTCAAAAAAACATTTCAAAAGTTATTCGAAATAAATGTTTATTTTTATATTTACAATTTTTTTTCCAAAACATAGTTTTAATTTCATTTTAATTATAAAAAGTTTATTTTATTTTTTTAATTTATCATTCCAATAACGACCCATCACATAACTAGAACTACAGTTTGCAAAATAACTGTGTTCGAACCCTGCCATGTTAAAAAATCTCTAACTAACCTGTTCTGTTAATTCTTGAAATTGCACCGAAAGTGCTTTAAGTAGCATGTAGCGTGCTCATTATATTAATAAACGACCCATCACATAACTAGAACTTCAGTTTGCAAAATAACTGGGTTCGAACCCTGCCATGTTAAAAAATCTCTAACTAACCTGTTCTGTTAATTCTTGAAATTGCACTGAAAGTGCTTTAAGTAGCATGTAGCGTGCTCATTATATTAATAAACGACCCATCACATAACTAGAACTTCAGTTTGCAAAATAACTGGGTTCGAACCCTGCTATGTTAAAAAATCTCAAGCTTACCTGTTGTGTTAATTCTTGGAATTGCACTTAAAGTGCTTTAAGTTGCATGTAACGTGCTCATTATATTAATAAAACGTATCAAAAAAAAAAAAACAATTACAGATGGAAATTTAGAAAAAATCACAAGAGATTAATAAATTCGATTTTATCTGCCAAGTATATTCAAAAATTGTTAAATATAAAGTGATAACTAAATTTTTTTTTTTGATTATCAATTCCATCAATATCATTACGTTGGTCAACACTAAGTTACAGAAAAACCTTGACTGAGTTATCAACTAATCTTCAGATGGAATTTTTGTTTTAATCGTATTGTTAATTCACAATTGATTATTAAATTAAAGTTGTCTCACTCATAGTCTAACATACCCATTTGCACAAGCAATGCAGTGGGTAAATTCAAAAGCTGTAAGCGTTACTCACTCCAGCCACTTCACTGACTCTTATGACACATTCACCCACCGCCGTGGACAGCCCCTTTTGGATGTCATTTATAAAAAGCAACCTTTTTTAGGTGTTGAACATTACCGCAGGGCACAACCACAACCACAACCAAAACCAGCAGCCAGGACGCTTCTTGGTCCTTGGCTGGTCAGCAAAGATATGTAAACAGCAGAAACAAAAGCAAAAATAAAATCGAAAAAAAAATAAAGAAACCTCCATGGTCAAGCAATTTTTGCTGTGTTGCCACCCAAAAACAACGCCCACATGCGACATTTAACCCTCAAAATGTGCACATTGAACATTTTGGCTGAACTTCAGTTACCTTTTTTTTTTTTCGGGTGTTTTTTGTTTGTTTTGTTTGCGTGTTGATTTTTGGCCTGGCCATAACTTTCCCTCCACTTGGCACTTTTGGTGTGTATATATATATGTGTGTGTGTGTGTGTGTGTGCGTGTGTGTTCATATTTTTTCATTGCTGAAATAACATTGACATGCGTCTTGCCAGTGAACCCGTGGGGCAAAGTCAGCAGCAACATGCAACATGTCTGACATCCCAGAATTCTCCTGTTTCCCACCAGCTTTCTCCCAATTTCTATTCGATTTACAGTTCAACTTGCAGCGTCTGTTGCATGACATGCAGCATTTGCCTCGAGCTGTAAAGTTGTTGCTGTCGTTGTTGTTGTTGCTGTTGTTGTTGTTGTTATATTGATATTGTTATTGTTATTGCTATTGTTGTTGTCATGTTGCTGGCAATGCAATCAACAACAATTGCAACAGCAACAACAGCTGCGCTTTTCCTTATTTAATAACATTTCAATATTCCAACATTTCTGACATATCAATTTTCAAACGGCGTGTGAGCTTACAGATACATTTGCAGATATAGATACATTTATGTATCTTTTTATTATTTATATATGTATGTTTATATATCCGCATAGATTTCTGCTGTGATATGAACAAAGTTTTCTATTATCGCCCAAGTTGCGTGAGTTGTTGTTTTATTTGGGTGCGTGTGTGTGCGTGTGTAAGTGTGTGTGACAGAAAATTGTTTATATATGACATGGAAATTGAAATTTATGTCTTTTTGCTACTGACAGATTGCTTAAAGCAAAACACACAAGTAAAATAAATTCATATATTCATAAAAAGTTTGTGGCTAGACAAAAGTGTTGAATACTTAGAAGGATTAAAAACGATCTGACATCAACTGAAGCGATTTCTGGATTATAAAAGGTTTGCCAGAGGTATTGGCCATGCTGTTAACTGATTCATCAGTTGCAATCACAAATGTTTAATGCAATTCATCATTCATGTAGCAAAAGAAAACTTTGAGGTTACAAAAATACTTATAGATTTAAAGCAGAGTTTTGTGTTCTTAAATAAAAATCTTATATTTAAATCTAACAAGGATTTTCTACGTTAAGTAGTTTGATTCGTTACCTAAACTATGACATTTAAATTCTATGGATTTTTTGTATAAATAAGGTAGCATTCAGAATCCCAACGGCACGGAAAAAGAGTTTTAAGGATTGAGATGTAAGAGAATGATTTCTTTTAAGGATTAAAACTATTGGGAGTCTTATAGAATTAGAATCTTAATAGGATAAGAAAAAAGTTCACGTCTACTTCGTACCCAGAGATGGAACAATATATAATTTCCCCTTTTTGTTAAAAATCTTCTTGGCTGTATTATAACTGGAGTGCAATTTGAATACGCTTCATTTGCTTCGTGATCTGCATTTGAAATAATGTTGATGAATGTTTTGCTGGAATGAATCTAATACTATGCTAATCGTTTGCTTATCCCGGTTATCTCAGGCTAACATGCCCACAAATGACGACGACCTGTGCACCAGGAACATTCATTCGAGTACCCCACCCTCCTGTGGCCCCCACAGTGATTCCCTCCTCTAGTTAATTTTGCAGTTTCGCATTATGCAAAAACAAAAAACTACTTAACTGCTAAGCTGCCTTGCGGTCCTTTGCCGCATATGCAAATTCACACAAATTAATTCCAAACTGAACCTTTGAGCAGACAGAGGGCTGATACAGGAATATTCCTCACTATCCTTTTCTCTCTCTGCGACAGTTGAACTGCAACTGCAACTGCAACTTCATTTGCAACGTCAACGGCATTGCGCATTAACATTGTTTTCATTTGCCAGCGAGCTCTTTTAACATTTGCCAAACCGCTGACGACTGACGACTCTCGACTCTGACGCAGCGGAAAAAGGAAATGCCCCATGCCCCATGCCCCATGTCTCCTGCCCCTTGTCCCTTGCCGCTCACCTCTTGGCACCCCAATCCCTGTGCAATTTGTATAAAAAGCGCTTTAACCTCTTCATTGCTCTTTCTGCATCTCGTTGCAGGTTCACATCCGCCGCGAATTGTGGAACATCCCATAGATACGACGGTGCCACGACACGAGCCAGCGACGCTTAATTGCAAGGCAGAGGGCTCTCCCACGCCCACAATTCAATGGTATAAGGATGGTGTACCACTGAAGATACTGCCGGGCTCCCATCGCATTACGCTGCCAGCGGGTGGATTGTTTTTCCTTAAGGTAAGTCCCGACAACACAACAATTTCAACGTGTCGCCAAGGTTCCTTTTTGAATACTCTACCAAGAAGTGAATACATTTAAATAGAAAATGACTGAAATCAACAAAAAGTTTCGGAATGTATGCAGAACTTATAAATAAAATGTATTCTGACATTCTAGAATCTATATCACTCTGAGTTACACCTTATTCCTGATTGTTTTAATTGAAAAAAAAAATATATAGTTTTTTATCTTTGAGTTTGGAGTGCCACTTAAGCAGTCTGACCAACTTCAAACTGTCATAACTTGATCAAAACTGAGCCGATTTTTAAACGGAATGTCATTTGAATCATTATTTGGCATTTTAATTCCTTCTGCATTTAAATTTTATTAAATTCTTCAAAAAAATAATTTTCTATAGATTCTACCAGATATTGATTTCGATGCTAAGGGTCCCCCCTTTGAAATTTCAAAAATTCAAAATTTTAAATCTCAAGTTTTTACTTTTAATCAACTCCTTATATCGTAATTAGTATAAAACAACACCTTAAACTTGATTCTAAAACCTTTTATTTTTTTGTAAAAATTCGTGTGAAATTGAACAAAAATTTTGACTTGTAAAGTGGCTAAGTCCGCAGTCTGACCAACTTCAAACTGTCATAACTTAATCAAAACTAAGCTGATTTTCAAGCGGAATGTCATTTTGATCATTATTTGGCCTCTAAATACATTCTGAATTCAAATATTTTTAAATTCGTAAAAAAAATTTTTTTGCCCTATGTCATATGTAATATTTATTTTACTAATTTTTTAAAATGGTTCAAAATTGATTTGTCGTACCATTACGTACCGGTACTGATACTGGAACCGAAAGAAAAAAACTGAAATAGAACCTTTAACCGAAATAGTTATTTCGGGACGTACCTGAACCGAAACCGTTATCTCTATTTGTTTTGATTTGATTCCCTGATTTTGAGGAAATTATTTATAATGTTATCAATAATATAAATGTTAAATATTAATTATAAAAATATCTGATTTTCGTATGAACTTAGTGCATTTATTTATTTAAGATCTATTCAAATAAATACAAAGTCTTTTGTAATTCCATCTCTGAAATTATGAAAATGAATATTTCTTTTAATGATTAAAGTAAAATTAGTTTATAGAAATAGCAGAAGGTAGTGCTCAACTCACCGAAAAAGTCATTGTAACATTTGGATAGGATAATAAATTGAGCCTGTGGCAAATTTACATTATTTTCACTCTTTCACTTATTCATATCCATATATATACTTTTTTCATTTTCACATTTTCCTTTTCTTTTTGCATCATGCATAATTATTATTTTGCTGCTGTCTCCACGCTTTCATTCGAAATAAGAAAGAGAGAGATAGAGAGAGAGAGAAAGAGAAAGAGAGAGAGAGAGAGAGAGAGAGAGAGAGAGAGAGAGAGAGAAGGAGCGATAGAGAGAAGGGGAAGCTGTTTAAAAATATTCGTTTTGCCAGGCCATCTGTTGAGTGATGAACAAACTAATTGCTTTTATTTTTTTTAAGATTTTTGCTCCACTTTTTTCATATATCTTTTGCGAGCTGCAAAAATATTTTTGCAAGGATTTCGCTGGAGCGGGCCAACAACTTCATTAACGTAAGGTAAACAAACATTAAGAGGAACGCTGGAGTTGCACGGGAAGACAGAGAGAGAGAGAGAGAGGCTGTAGAGGGAAGAGATTGGAGCAGTTGAAGCCAAAAGCAGACAAATAAAGACAAACGGAAGTTGGCTGGCAACGCAGCAAAAGTCAGCATTCTGATGAGCTTCCAGCTGTAGCTGTGTGAGTGTATATATCTGTGTGTTAGTGTGTGTATGAGTATCTGTGTGGCAGTGGCAGCCATTGGACTGAGTACTCAGCAATTTACGACGCAAAAAGCCAACGGCGCGCGTTGATTATGCTGATGATGCAGTTGGAGACGCTGCGGCCAGGACATTTCGACTGAAGCAACTCCCTCTTTTGGCTGGTCCTTCCCTCTTCACTCTTGCCTCTTCCTTCGCCTGTCACCAACTGGATCCTGGCACTTTTCACACTCGATCTGCCCGGTTGCCTGCCTCTCTGCTTATGCATTTGCTTTCACATTTGTGTTTGCATTTGCCATGATGTGAGGGTATTTGTTTATCACTTAAGTGCAAAAAAGGATTCTGTATGCAGGATCCCGGGATTCCAGGACTCAGGATTCTAGCAAATCAGCCTTCAGACACAAGCTTTCGTTTTGCGCAATGCTTACCAATTGTTTTGCATCTAACTAACGAGTTTTAAATGAATTAATTTGAAAAGCTTAAGCTCCACTTGTTAGTTTATTTTAAGTCAGAAGTTTTCTGGCCATAACGCTATGCGACACATTTCTGCCACATTTCTCTTGGCCGCATTCCGCACATAAACTTGCTGATTTTTGCCATCCCTGGCTGTTGATAATTGAATGCATTTCATTTTTGAAGACAACATTGGAAAATATTCATTTGAATGTTTAGTTAGAAATTGAATGAGTTAAAAGCTAAAAATCATTGAACTAATAAACGTTTTGTACCTTTTATAATTTTATTGTTGTTTATAAAAGCTTTTTCGTTTAAATGAAAATTAAATTTGATCAACAAATGGTTAAGAGAAAAATTCAATTTGTTTTTGGAATTCATATTTCTTAGTTGTTTTTTTTTTTAAATTCTGAATTTAGGATTTTGTAAATAAAAAATAATTAGAATTAAAAAAACAGTTTTTTACAAATAACAAACAGAATTTCAATAGAAAATATTTTAAAAGGAATATAAATATTTCTATAGTAAATAAAAATAAATTCACATTGAATATAACGTTCTATTATACTTTAGATATACTACAGCTGACCCCTTGCTATTTTGCATAGAGAATATTGTCCATTTAGAAGATAATCCTCAGCTCTGTGGACAAACTATGATAATAGAGATTACTCCATAAAAAATTCGCATAAATTCGTTTTCCAGCTTTATTTTAAAATTTAAGCCAAGTGTTTTATTATTTTTATTTCGCAGTTTTGTACAATTTTTCTGTGTCACTTGCATAATTTACATTCTAATTCCGGCAGCTTTTCGCTGTGCAGCTAGCTATCTCTGTCGCACACTTTCTTATGCTCTCTCTCTGCTCATCTAATGATATACCAAGTAGTCAGGGACAATTCATCTTACTTATAATGTGAGTGAAGCTACTTCGCCCAGGCATTATAATAACGAGGGGCGCCCTAGCAGAAAGAGAATAATAGCCCCAAAAAGTATGCAACACTATCAAATTTTCACTGCTTATGTTGGAAAGAGAGACAGCTATAGAGTCAAGGAGTGAACAAGCGAAACAAAACCAAAATGTGGCAACTTTAATGTGGCGAAAAGTTACTCCATGTCTTTAAGTAACAATAAGAGACAAGCGATTGGGGAATATGCAATAAAATACAGTGTGTGTGTATCTTTCACAGTGTGTGTGTGTGCTCCGAAAAAAAACTGAAGTATAGTGAAAAGTGACAATGGAGGAGCGAGCAACAGGGAGACAGACAATAATTTACGTAACTGCACGAAAAAGGAGGAAACGCACAGTCAGACAAATGTTGTTACAGAAAAGAAGAATTAGGAAAAAGAGGAATGGATGGCAAGGAAAGGGAGAAGATGTAAAATCCACATGATTTGTAGCAACTATGCGCATGTATTTGTGTGCGCCACTTTGGTTTGTGCCTTCCGCACATCATCAACAGCTGAAGAGGCAGCATCTGAATCTGAATCGGAATCTGAATCCTTGTGCCAGTCCTGAACCTCGTCCTCATCCTTGTCCTTGAATAAAAGTTGCCTGCCTTTGGTATTTGTACAACTGTCTGGCTCTCAAGTGTTTGCATGTAATGCGTTCGTTGCCTCTAAATGTTTATTTAAATGCTGCCACAGTGCCACATTTGGCAGTAGTTCTGCGGCAAGCTTTAAAAGGCAATCAAAAGCATTTGTTGGCTGTCAAATAAATCATGAACTAAACCAAAAAAGGTATTTTGATAGCATCAGTTTCAACTTAATTAAAAACTACAGTCGCAGTTTCCCGCAGATTGTCAAGCTAGTGCCACATTGCTTCACTCTGCTTGCCACTTGCCACAAAGCGCAACATAACTTTCAACTTTCAAGTGCCAGGCGTGTGGAGTACATTTTAATGAGTTTACAAAACGCTTGACACATTCTCGGCTACATAAAAAAAATGACAGCCAAAGTATTTACGTCCCAGCCTTCCAAGTCGGACAACATTGCGTATGCGTTATGTTTATTCACATGGAATTTATGAGTGCGCCGCAATTCTCACTTTATGTACTTTTGCTTATTAACTGAGTGTAAGGGATTTCTTTGAATGCCGTTTAATAAAGGGCTTAACAAGTCAAAGTTTGGCCAAGTTGATTGGATTCACAGACAGACATTGTAACACCAGCAAAATATTTGATTGATAATAATAATAATAATAAATTGATAATATTTTAAAACAAGCTATAAATATAGTTTAGAAACTCTTTATTTACCCTACATTTCTTATTGTAACGTAAAAAACTTCATTAATGTTTTTCATTTAATTGTTTCGGCATTTATTTTGTAGTTTAGTTAAAATTTTTTTTCTATAATCCGTTAAGTCAAAAACGTGTTTCTTTTAAATGCAACACTACCCGCATTATTTTCCTATTTACCTGTTGATTTTAGCTGTTCTACCTGTGACACCTTTTTCTGGACAGGTTTTAGCCAATTTTGCTGACTGGCTCGATTTCAAGCTCAATTAAAAGCATTTACACGCCACATTTGACTGACTTTAAATTTACAATAAAATTATCCAAACACACACTTTCCCTTTATTTTGCACTCTCTCTCTCTCTCTCTCTCTCTCCTTTCTATGTATCTCTCAGTGAAACGCACACACAATTACAAAATGTAACAACATGAAAACGAAATGGCTCCCAAATGAAATGTTGTAAATTTATGGGTATTTTAAATTAAAACGGAAGCGTGTTTTCAACGCTCGACTACACACAGATACTCACACACAGCGCTGTGTATATGTACATTGTATACTAATACACACACAGTCAATATATTTTATAGCCGCAGCGCTTTGACTTTGCCCCACAACATTGTTTGCCCCCAACTGAATTGAAGACGCACGTAGCACACGGCAAAGCTGCTGTTTGTTGTTGTTGTTCTTGTTGTTGGTGTCAAATCAGTTTCAATGCTTGCTGGCAGCACGCACAAACAGCACAAGAAACAACAGCAACAACAACAATGCGAGAGCTCAGCCAATTCACAACAATTCGCGTGGCTCAAGTCATTAAAGACATAAATAAATTTATGTGACTTTCGGCGCAACTTCTTTTCCTCTTTCCTTATCCTGTCGCTGTCGTTGTCGCTCTTTTTCTTTTTTCCAAATTAAATTTCAACAACAATAAAGGAAAGAGTAGAAGAAACATATAGATTACATTGTCTGTCTTCCAGTCTGTGCAGCAAAAATTATATTTTTATCTTCTTTCGTTTCCATTGCAACGAATTTAATTTTATATTTTCTATTCGAAATAATGCCAGCAGAAATTTTAAATAAAAAGGTAATTGCAACGGCTACGCAAGCAGCTAATAAGCTTAGCCTTTTGGTCGACAGCAACTCCACAACTGAGCAGTGACAGTAACAGCGGCACACAAGGCGTATGAGTAATATTTAAAATGCTGTTCAATGCAGGTAAAAGGAGTCAAATCAAAGGGAGCTTTGAAACTTTAATAAAATTGGATAGGAGGTGATAAAGAATGAGAAAATAGGATATATTGTAGTACATAAAGCTTATAGTTGAGCAGCTAGAGTAATAGATGATAAGATGATAGATGATAGGGATAGTAAAAAATAAAATAATAGAAATACATATTCTTACTATATAAAAAAGATGGGGTAGATGGCATAAAATCAAATAATAAAAATGAGAAAGAGAAAAAATATAATTACAAGAGTTTGAGGCAATCCGATGATCACAGACAATAACATATATGCTGGCTAACTAAGCGTATGAGTGATAAATAACTTATACTGGAAAACAACAATTTTAAATGACTAGAAATGTATACGTCTTTGTAATTAAATTACAATAATGCTTTTTTTTTTTTTAAATAAAGAGTCCTCAGGGCTTTTATCTCAAAATGAAATAAATAATCGCAAAATTAAGAAGCAATCCGATAATCACAGACAATATACATATATGCTGGCTAGCTAAGCGAATGAGTGATGAATAATTTATACTGGAATACAACAATTTTAAATTACAAGAAATGTATACATCTTTGTAATTAAATTACAAAAATGCTTTATATAAGTAAAGAGTCCTCAGGGCTTTTATCTCAAAATGAATGAGTAGTTTAATCAAAAAGAAGTCAGTTCGAGCTGATAAGACACTTGGCCTGTTTATACAAACAACTAAAGAGTCTGTGCCTGTGGTAAAGGGAAAACTTATGATGGGAATAATAAAGTAGTTTGACAGAGGACTGACAAAGGACTATGGGATATCCGTTTGTATGCATGTATTGTACAGACTCGTACTCATATAGTTATATTTAAGATCCTTTTGCGTTAAGTTTGCCTCGAGAAAGCGCTTTGCCTTTGAGTTGCCAGCATGACAATTGAGATGCCTGAAGCGCATTCGCTTATTTGTTTTACAAAGCACACCCGCGGCACTACATACACATACACATACACCAATCTATACATACACACATTTGTGTAAGATTAAATGAAAGAATAATACAGCTGAAGAACCCTTTTGTCATCTTCACTTAGCGCAACACTTAATTTCACTTGGATGAGGCACAGAAGTTGTGTAAATTGTGCGAACTTTGTTGCTGCTGCAGCGCAGATAAATATGACACACACACACACACACACACACACACACACACACACACTAATACACACTCGCATACATACATCTTACACATTTTGACATTTAATTTTAAGCGCATGTTGGGGAATTTCTTTTGTGCGCCAAAAACAAATAAACAAACTGAAAGACAAAAACAGTCAGCGAAACAAGAAGTAGAGTGTGTTGAAGAGCAAGTTTATGGAGCAGAGAATAGAAGGGGAGCAGGGACACGAAGTAACTATAAAGTTGCTCGAGAGACATTTTATGATTTGAGCACTTGAAGAAAGCAGACGCGCAACAGACAACAGATTGCTGACTGTTTATTATGGCCAAAAAGACAGGGAAACAAAGAGGACAGCAAGACCCTGAGAGATTGAGTGGAAGCGAGAGAGTGACAGAGAGAGCTAGACGAAGACAACAAATCCAACGTCTTGGAGTTGTAAAAGCACTTTTTGCAGCCATTTGTTAAATTACAATAAGAAAGCAAAAGCAATCTTTAGAATGATATCACTTATATACCCTTTTTGACTTGAATTATGTCAACTGACTGAAAGATTAACTCATATCTTTAAAATTGCATATTTGTCATATATTTTATTAATATTCGAAATACATTTTATATCAATAAGTTGGCATTCGATATTTCAAAGTTTTGCTGAAACCATCATAATCAAAATTTTTATTTTTATATTAGACAAATTATTAAGAATTATAAATAAATCTAATCGAAATATACCATCAATTAACCCTAAGGTATAATCATCTGAAAACTATTGACTTGTCTAAGTAACAAGTCTCCCTCTTGGTGAGAGTAGAGCAAAGAAAAAACAGTCTTTTACTCATTTCAATTAAAATTTGCTCACATTTGGCCCTTTTCACATTCATTTTCCTAACTTTTTCTTCATCTCTAATACTTTTGTTTGTCGCTTTCTTTTGCAGGTTGTCAATTCGCGTCGTGAAACAGATGCCGGCATTTACTGGTGCGAGGCTAAAAACGAACTGGGCGTGGCACGGAGTCGCAATGCCACGCTGCAAGTGGCGGGTAAGTGCTCAAACTCATTCTCAACTCCTCTCCATGCAACACACACACACACACACACACATGTTGCAAGGCAGCCACATCCCTGTCAACAACGTTGCCTACGCACGCGTTTGCGTTTTTAATATTCTAAATTGATGTTGATTTTTGCCACAGTTGTTGTTGCTGTCGTTGTTGCTGTCGTTGTTGTTGGGCTTCGATATGCCCAGGGCAGCTCTGTCTTTTTTTTTTTTTTTGCTGTACAGGGTAGAACTTGATTTGGCTGGAGGTGTAGCACCGCCCACTTAACTAACTAGCTGAGCTGCGTTTACAAGTTTTCCGCATGAACGCACCCACTTGTCTTGTCAGAGGTCTGCCTCCATTAACCCGTTTTAGTTTGCCCTTTTTGCGTCTCCCAATTTTCTCTCTCTTGCTCTCTATTTTTGTCTGCCTCTTTGCATTTTCTATTTTTACTTTTTGCCATTTTTTTGACTTTTGAAGCCTTTTTCAGCTGGTTAGTTGGTTGTCGGGTTGAGTGAACGGATTGAGTTGAGCTTTCCCTTATTTCTCTTCTTTTTTTGAGCTCTCTATGTGATTTATGGGAACACATGGTTAGGGTGTAGCCTCTATATTGAAGTTGGGACAGGTCTTAATGTATGCTTTGACAAGAGTTTGTGCTATCACAACAGATTATAGAATAACTCACATCACTTATGCTCGAAAAAATAAGCAAATTTGTTTATAGATGCTCAGCTTATTACAAATATAAATATTACTATACTTGTGGCTAGTGTTGGCTAAGAAAAGCTAGAAATTTAGACATATAGTACACAAACAATATAGTAGAAGAATGTACATTTCAGAGCTCTTCATATTTCTAGACTGGTCTAGAAACTAAACATAACAATGTGTGCTATCAAGAACATAATATACAATAAATAAATTTTTTCAATTTTACCACTCATACTCAAAAAGTACAACTTCAAAATTGCTGTACATTATTGGATATTTATTATATTTCTTAAATATATATTAAGCTACACTCATGATAATTTTTTACAGCATATCGCTCATATATCTAACTGCAGTGCTTTCCTTGGGCAAAAGTCGATATTTTTCGGGGTCCCCATTTGAACTCCCAATTGCCCTATTGGCACCGCAGACCGCCACTTTGTCTTTTGTTGGCTAATATTTCTTTTATTTGCTATGCTCTTTCATTTCCCTACCGCCTTCACATGAAAATCGATATTGCTTCCTGACGTTAGATGTGTTGCTTTTGCTCCTGTTCCTTCCCTTCTATACTCTTATGCTTTTTTATTTTTATTTATTCTTTTCTGGTACTGCTCGTGCTTAGCCTTAGCCAGTTTGGTTTGCTTTTTGCGGTATCCTTGGGGAATATTTTTCAATATTTGCATGTAAATCACGAAAAGCACGTCAAATTTGTTTGCTTGGTTAAAACGTCGTTATTGCGATTCGAATTGGAAAGGGGAGCATTCACATTGATTGGGTTAGGTAATACAAAAAAAAAAGATTCGAGGGTAGAGTTTACTTTTCTTTTTTCTTTTTGTGTCAATAATAAACATAAGTTGCCCATATGCGATGTTGTCAGCGCAATTTCTGTCACATTACGTATACGCAACGTGTACTGGCTGTTAAATAAAGGAATATTGAGGTATCTCTGATGAATTGAACTTTAATTGTGTTGAGCTTTAGCATTAATCTTTTCTGGGATATAGAGCAGCCATATAAATATTGCCTTAACGATCATTTATTAACTCATTATCTGGCTAGCTGGCAGTTTGCACCTTTTCAGCGACGCTTTTCCGCTTGACTGAGTCACGACCCCATTCGGTATTGGCCTACAACTTTCGCCAGTGCCACTGAACCTGACACTGATTATGACTTTGATTAATTTATTGATGGTTGGCGTGTTTCCTGCTGTGCTCACAGTGTTCTGCCCGACTTCTGGCCACATTTTGTGTCCGGATACGACTATGGGATGGGTTGTGGGGCTTCTGGGTCTTTGGGAATTTGTTGCTATTTTCAGCGCATTAAAAGTTTGCTACTTCGTTCGCTTTCGTGTTCACTTTCGCCTTGCGTTGAAATATATTTTGATTTATAGACATCACTTTAAATTTAATAAAAGTCATGGCTCAACATTTTTGCATACTTATAAAAGAGGAAAAAGAAACAACAGCGACTTGAAAAACTAAACCAAAAAATAAAATGCAAAATGCGCTTATTCACTTTGCAGATTAAAATATCTATATATATATATATATATTTATACAAAAAAGTGAAATTTAATTTACGTAAAAGCTGCTACCTTTTTTAGATTCATTCTCTATGTAGGTTTAAGTTCTCGCATTTTGTTCGTTGAATGCACAAAGCTTGCTTTTCATGGCAAAGAAAAAATGTACTTTACTCTGCTTTTCAAGTGCTTGAAAGTTACTTGATTTATTATACTACTCCCTCGCTTTCTATATGTATGTATTTACTTGTGTGTGTGTGTGTGTGTGTGGGACAAATATTCGCATAGCAAATTTATAACTGTGCAAATCGAGCTGGAAGCAATGTCAGAGCCAGCATCCGACTCTTGGGGCCAGGTGTGCAAATTACAGGTTTGCAATTTGACCACAAGATCGGGGAAAGAGCAGCGGAAATAAAGAAGGTTGAAAGATGGAGAAGAAAAAGCGAATGCCATGCAAAATAAATGCAGACAGCTGAGTTAGTGCCTTAAATCTGCGGTTGGCAAAGCAAAATGTTGATAATAGCGTGATTTACTATGCACTCGGTTAAGAAAGAGAAGCTTTAGAAAAGCGTCTCAGTATTAAAAAGGTTTGAAAGCAAAATTGGCACTGAGCGAAAAATATCGCATGAATAAATGTGAATATTCCATTAGCGATTAAAGTATTTCAATAAAGTTTTAAAGTACATTTTGTGCCAAAAACTATTATAAAAAGTTAAATATTTTAAAAATATCGTTTCAAGTCTAGTAATATCTCAGCCGACACTGTAAAGTAGTTTTCAGAACTTAACAGCACTTTTTAACATACAAAGTATCGAGTATGAGTATCGATAATTGCTGAGTACAATCGATTCATAGCATTTTTCACTTTGCTTGTCTTGCTTGATTGTTAGCTGGAGCACAACTTCTGAACTTCTTTAAACTCTTCGAGAAAAATTTAATAAAAACTATGGATAAACCAATTGTCTGGGCGCGCGTTGTCAAGGTGCTGGGACGCACCGGTTCGCAGGGTCAATGCACACAGGTGAAGGTGGAATTTCTGGGCGAACAGAACCGTCAGATCATACGCAATGTGAAAGGACCTGTGCGTGAAGGAGACATCCTGACGCTGCTGGAATCTGAACGTGAAGCTAGACGTCTGCGCTAAGAATGGAATTGGATTCTCTACTTTCATAAATCGATGTATAAACACGGAGAATATCACATTGTGACTTGGAAAAAACAGTATTAAAATGGAAAAATTTATGGACTTTTTAGTCAAATTTTTTTTGTATTTCTATATAATTTTGGCACATCTAAATAGCAAGAATCCTCGGGGAAAGCATACAAAAAATATGATAACAATTTAATTATGTTCCCAATATTAAATAGGCATTTAGTTGAGTCATAATAATTACAGTATTATTTATGTCCACGTGCCAATTGTTATTTTTCATACGATGTTGATAGCTTCTGTATTGCATGTGTTATCGATGTCCAGCTATCGATTTTTAAACAGAGTCTTGTGAAATAAAATTTGCACATTACTTAATAGTTGATTAAGCCAAGTGCCATAAAAATCAATATATTTATTTATAAGTATACATCGAAAAAGTGGGAGTATCAAAGAGAATTAAATTAACTAAAAAGCTGCGTGCAAATGGCGTTGCCAGACTTTTTTACAAATGAGCTACAGTCACTGTCTCTTTCACTCACTTTCTCTGTGTGATGGTGTATGGGCGTATAAAAATCACATTTATGCCATTTACCAACAATTTATCTTTGCTGTCAAGCCGCAAACACCCGCTCATACACACACACACACACACACACACACACACACACACACACACACACACACACACACATACAAACAGCCGCAGGTTAAGGCAGGACAGGGACAGGCATTTATCATGCAAAACCATGATAATTTATAACCAACAACAACAACAAGAACAACAAGCAGAAGCAGCTGGAGAAATCAAATGGACAGAGGCCGTCACACACACACATACACACACACACACTCGCACACACCTCTACACCCACACATCAGTATACTAAAAAGCTGACACTCCTCTCAACTCTCATCTTTCTGCCACTCTCCTCGCTCTCTCTCTCTCTCTTGACAGTGCTACGCGATGAGTTTCGCCTGGAGCCGCAGAACACACGCATCGCACAGGGGGAAACGGCGCTTTTGGAGTGTGCCCCACCGCGTGGCATACCGGAACCGACGGTCACATGGAAGAAGGGCGGCCAGAAATTGGATTTGGAGGGCTCGAAGCGTGTACGCATCGTTGATGGTGGCAATTTGGCCATACAGGATGCACGTCAGAGTGATGAGGGTCAATACCAATGCACTGCCAAGAATCCAGTTGGTGTGCGTGAATCCTCCCTTGCCACCCTGAAAGTACACGGTAAGTCCCTACTCAAACCTTGGGCCCCACATCAACTTTCACCTCAAATCAATGTATCATGTTCAATTTGCCGGAATGTGACTTGGGTCCTCTGGGGGCAATATGGATTGCACCTAAATGCCGCTAAGCGTCTCATTATGTTTATTGCAGTTAAACCCTACATTATACGTGGCCCACATGATCAAACGGTGCTCGAAGGCGCCTCCGTAACATTTCCCTGCCGTGTCGGCGGTGATCCCATGCCAGATGTCCTCTGGCTGCGCACCGCCTCAGGTGGTAATATGCCATTGGGTAAGCTCGCATCTCTAATCTAATCTAAACTAATCTAAGAAGCTAAACTTATTTTCATCATATATATTTGCAGATCGCGTGAGCGTTTTGGAGGATCGCAGTCTGCGCCTGGAGCGTGTCACGATTGCCGATGAGGGGGAGTACAGCTGTGAGGCGGATAATGTGGTGGGTGCCATCACGGCCATGGGCACGCTGACAGTTTTCGGTGAGTTACGGCCTTAATTAATTTCTAACTGTTAGCCAATGACACCAGCTTAAAGTTTAACAAAATCAAGATAAATATTTAAAGAGATTGTGCAAAAAGAATACTCTAAAACTGTGAATTGCGCGATTTAAATTATCTATAAAAACGCTGAAAATTAATATACCTGCAAAAGCGTTTATAAGCTGCGAAAGCACATTGAACTGAACTTTAATACTTATATAACAAATTATGTCGCATGAACTTTAAAACATGAAAATATTATTTTTTAAAGCTAAAGTTCATTTGTGAAAGCACATGCAAGCTACAAATTTTATACTATACACAAGCAAATAAACTAAGAAATAGAAAAATAAATTCTAGTAAAGTCTTATGTAAAGTTTAACAAAAGCAATAGATAAATATTTAAAGAGATTGTGCGAATAGAATACTCAAACTGTGAATTGCGGATTTAAATTAGCTATAAAGACGCTGAAAATTAATGTATCTGCAAAAGAGTTTACAGGCTGTAAAAGCACATTGAAAAAAATAATATATAGCTCAACTTTGAATCTTAAAATATTCAAATAATATTCTTTAAAGCTGAAGTTGATTTGTGAAAGCACATGCAAGGTACTCTGAAATCAAAAGTAAGATAAATACTTGTAAAGTCCATTGTAATTGTAGTTTCTAGCTTTTATAGTCTTAAAGACTGAATTAGATATTGGCTGGCAAAAGTTATATAATTATAATAAGAAGTTGAGGTCTGTGTGAAATTTACAAAAAGAATTTAATGTGCATATTTTTATTAAATTTGAATAACAATATTATGTATACTCTCTTAGTATAATTTATTTCATCAAAATCAAAGGAAAATTGTTAAATGATTCGTAACGAATATGTTTTGCAGATTTCCTGACGTTAACAATTTAATTTTAGTTCTCAATTTCTGATATAAATTTCTTCTCTTCTTGGGTTTATTATAATATTCAAACCTTACTTTAAGCTCGTGTCATTGCGTATATTTACTTAGCGCTAGTCTAGCACATTTAGCTAATTAGTTTACCCTCCTATGTGATCCCCACACACAAAAACAATTTGCACACTGTAGCGCCCCCGAAATTTATACAACGTCCTGCGAGTAAATCCGTTGAGCTGGGAGCAGACACATCCTTCGAGTGTCGTGCCTCGGGGAATCCCAAGCCGACAATCTTCTGGACAATTAAGAACAATAGCACACTGATCTTTCCTGGCGCACCGCCATTGGATCGATTTCACAGTCTCAACACGGAGGAGGGACACTCGATACTGACGTTGACGAGGTTTCAACGCACCGACAAGGATCTCGTGATTGTGTGCAATGCCATGAATGAGGTGGCCAGCATAACGTCGAGGGTGCAGATCACCCTGGACTCTCAGGAGGATCGACCACCGCCCATAATAATTGCAGGGCCAGTGAATCAAACGTTGCCCATCAAATCTCTGGCCACACTGCAGTGCAAGGCAATTGGTTTGCCCAATCCAACAATTTCCTGGTATCGCGATGGCATTCCCGTGCATCCGAGTGCCAAGTTGAATATAACCGCAGCTGGGGATTTAATTATTTCCGATTTGGATCGACAACAGGATCAGGGACTGTACACCTGTGTGGCCAGTTCACGTGCCGGCAAGTCCACGTGGAGCGGCTTCCTTCGCATTGAGTTGCCCACAAACCCAAACATCAAATTCTACCGAGCCCCCGAGCAAAGCAAATGTCCCTCCGCCCCCGGGCAGCCGACAGTGCTGAATGCGACGGCGTCGGCAATGACCATTGTGTGGCCCACGAGTGATAAGCTGGGCACCTCACCCTTCCTCGGCTACAGTGTGGAAATGTATTGCACGAACAAGAGCAAGACGTGGATTCCCATTGCCAGCAGGCTGAGTGAACCGATTGTCAGCGTGGATAGCCTGGAGACTGGCGCCGCTTACATGTTCATTGTGCGGGCCGAGAATGCCTTGGGCTTCTCGCCACCTTCTCCCATCTCGGAGCCAATTACGGCGGGCAAGCTGATCGGGGTGCGGGATGGTAGCGACGCCTCCGCGGGTTCGGCCAGTTCGCAACTCCTGCTTAGCGATGTGGAGACTCTGCTGCAATCGAATGACAATGTCGAGCTGCTGGAGGCGAATGCAAGTGACTCCACCACAATCCGACTCGCCTGGGACATCGACAGTGGGCAGTACATCGAGGGCTTCTATTTGTATGCTCGTGAGCTGCGTTCCGCGGAGTACAAGATGCTTACACTGCTCAACAAGGGACAGGGATTGAGTTCCTGTACCGTGCCCGGTTTGGCAAAGGCTTCTACGTATGAGTTTTTTCTTGTGCCATTTTACAAGAGCATCGTAGGCAAGCCATCGAATTCTCGACATGCTCGCACCCTGGAAGATGGTAAGATTCATCCACATAAATGCTTTCTCCATCTTCCTGCTAATCAGTTGCAGTTGCCCCACACTGTGAATCCCTCCATCTCTCAATAACTAATCCCAATCTCATTTGTTCTTCTGCTTATTTCCTTGCTTGTTGTTTCCACAGTTCCTGAATCAGCGCCGTATGGCATGGAAGCCATTCAATTCAATCGCACCTCCGTCTTCTTGAAATGGCTTCCCCCGACACCGAATCGTACTCGCAATGGTATGTACTAAACACAAATCCCTCTTGGTTTACTCTCTTTAGGCACCTTTCTTAGGGTATGTCTACTTATCAGAGAAGTTTGCAACAGAGTCTGAATTATATTCAGATTATACACTTTTTTTTTATAAAGTCTTACACAGATTTATGCTTAAGTTCAAATTTGACACACACATATTTATTGCACTGTTTCGTTTAATTATTTCTGGTCTACTAATTAATCTAGTTTCTCACACTCGTAGAGAAGAATAGTTATATGAGACTCAATAGTTATAAATTAAAGGATAATAATTATCAGATGTAACACTTTCTTAAATACAGTTAATCAGTTTCTTTCAAGTTCGATAAATTTTGTAACATCCGAAGACGGATATAATTCTGTTAGCTATAATATTATTTGGTTTATTATAAAAGTGTTAAGATTATATAAAAATGTAAATTCACTTGAACTCATGGTGTTTTTTATGTTATGACAACATTTTTGTACATTTCCATTTTGTTCAATTTAATAGCACATTTGAAAATGCTCTACCTATGTCAACTGACCATTTTTAACTTTATTTCATAATTATATAATTAAAATATTATAGTTGCTTATTCTGATAAATTAATTTATATATGTTAATTCATCATTTCAGATTACTTTAAAGTGCTTATTGAAATTGCTTTCTCAACTCACATTTTTAATTTGAGCAACTCATAAATTTTATTATCTCTTACAAATCATTTAAATGTAAACTATTTTGGCAAGAGCATTTCAATATTCGGTTGACTGAATAAGTAACTATTCTCACTCAGACCTTGTTAACATTTTATTTCATTTGTCTACATTTTTGTTTTCTTCTCTCTCTTTGTCTTTCTTTGTCTGTTGTCGCCACAGGCATCCTCACGAGCTACAATGTGCTCGTCAAGGGTCTGGATGTGCACAATACGACGCGTATATTCAAAAATATGACCATTGATGCGGCGACACCGACTCTGCTGCTAGCAAACCTCACAACGGGCGTCACTTACTACATTGCCGTGGCGGCTGCCACACGGGTGGGCGTTGGTCCCTTCAGTAAACCGGCTGTGCTACGCATCGATGCACGCACCCAATCACTGGACACCGGCTACACGCGGTGAGTTGGGGAACGGGATGGGATGGCAGGGGATGGCATGGAATGGGACAGGGACATGTCCATGGACGGTTTATTGTGTCATTGTCGTGCTCATTTGACTGCTGCCGCTGCTGGAACAAAAGGCAGTCGTGGCAGTATTCACATCAATCCATTAACGCCAAACGACAATGGTCGCCTCGACTCGAATCGACTCGACTCGTCCCGCCAGAATATGGGTATGAGGCGCATAGACGGACATTAAACTAAGCCTCGCCTATAGGCACGTACTTTCTATCAATGCTCATTCCGTTTCTTTCTCCTTGTTTCTATTCTTTGTATTTGTATTGTACAGCTATCCCATCAGTCGTGATATTGCCGATGACTTTTTAACGCAGACCTGGTTTATCGTCCTGCTGGGCTCCATCATTGCCATAATTGTGTTTCTATTGGGCGCATTGGTTCTATTCAAGCGCTATCAATTTATTAAGCAGACCTCGCTGGGCAGTCTACATGGTGAGTGTTTAAACTTACTTACCCTTAACCCTCCCCCTCCCCTTCCTCTTTCCAGACAATATCGTCAATTTAAATATACAGTATATTTTTTTTGTTGTTGTCGTAGCTTAAGTTTTTGGTGGCAGCGACTTAGTTTAAGACTAGATTTAGGAGGTGATTCCAACGGTGGCTGGCTGTTTAAAATTTATGAGATTACTGCTCCATTGAGCATTGAAAATGTGTCTGAGCTTTGGAGTTACGTGATTTAACAGGCGCATTAAATACACGAACAACACTGGAGTTTAGATTCTGATGTTAAGATAATCCTTATGATGTTTCGAGATAATTGATTCATTGACAAGATATGGAACTATTCTTTATACTATCCAGTTTAGTACTGAAGACTAGCTTCTTAACCCAATTTTCCAAGTAAATTATTAATTTTATTAAGACTTCTGACAATAATTTAAGTTTATTCTTTGAAGCAGTAAAAAATATAATGAAGAAGTATTTAAATAAAAATTTAAATGCATTCAAATACTCTTAATGGCTTTTCAAGTAAAAAAATCACAAACTCTTGTGTAAAGTTTTCGCAATGTTTATTTAAATAAAAAAGTTTTTAAAGAATTACTATTAGCAAATGAGTTTAGGTTGTCTACTTGTGAATATATTAAATAAATCGTTTCATTGGATTATTTCATAATTTTGCAAATTTCATCAAAAACAGATGAGCAGAATACTTGCAATTCTTTAAAAAGGGAATATACAAATAAGTATTTAAGGTGACAAAATTGTAATACTCTTCTATTAGTTTGCAATATTTTTAAAAATACTCGCATTTATCTCTTACTGAAGTTAACAGAAATTTGCTAAGCAAATCAAAAAAATTATTCCAATATTAGCTACATTTACTAACACTAAATTTGTTTTCATCTAAAAATTGTAGCTACTTATGTATATTTTATTGCTCGCTATGATACATGAAATCCTAGCGAAAATCTCAGCATTAACAGCTCCATTTGGCCAAGATAGAAGCAGATTAAAAGTAGATGGCACAACTTGTGTGTTTGATAAGATAATTTCACAACAAGAAATCCATGGCCAAGTGCACGCAGAGCTCATATAATCTATGATTTATGACCTCGTCAGCTGCGTTTATGGCTGGTCTCAATTAGGCTGCCGTTTTGTTAGCCACAAAACTACGCAACACGCACTCATAACATTAGCGGCAACTCAACCCAAGGATACGATACCTAGGGCAAAAGTATGCAATGTGGCAGCAAAAATCAAGAGACAGTCGACAACAAGCTCGAAGGTTAAATCCACGATAAAAAGATAAAGAGCAAAACAAGCAAATAAATGCGAAAGGGGGATTGGCTTAAAACGACAAATGCGCACGTGAAAATCACATCAATTGTCTAGGAAGACTCTAAAAATAAAATAGAATGGGAGTATTGTGAGAGAGAGAGAGAGAGAGAGAGAGAGAGAAATGCTTGCCAATTGAATATAAAATGTTATTTCCGTCTTTTATTATTTGCACGTTGCCGTTTTTACGGCCAAAAGGAGAAGGTTGTTTGTATGTTTTAGTTTTAACTACAGTCGAGTTGTAATTGGCGCGGCTAACGAGGATTACGTCCCAAAACTCCCCTACATTTTATCTATGTTGGGATCTATTCAATGTGTATATTCGATATTCTTTGCTTGCTTTCTTTTTATATCAGGCAATCACGCAATCGGCACCGTGCGAAAGTTTCCTACATTGCCAATGAATGGTGGGGGTGGTGGTGGTGGTGCTGGTGGTGGCAGTGGTGGCAACTCCTGCTCGTTAAACGGTGGCAACTCTGGCGTTGGCTCCAATGGACTGTGGATCGATCCAAGTGGCGGTGTTTGGCGACAGGCGACGACAAAGGAGCAACTTCCGGGTTACGCACAGGCCACAGCACAACAACGCACCACACAACAACAACAACAGAAACAGAAACAAAAGCAACAACAACAACAGGGACAATCAAACACAATACAACAACCGTTGCCTGATTATGAGAGGTAAGCATGATTTGAGCTTTTCCCAAAAAAAAAAGGGTACAAGGGTTGCACCCTCCGCTTAGGTGGGTGGTTTGGTTTGTTTATCTGTCGTGCGCACAGGAAGTTGCCTTAATATCCTGTCTACGCTTCGCTGCCTGTTTAATTACGAAGAATTGCGAGAGCAGTCGAAAAACGACGCCAAATGCTTAAATGTTTTACTACGACCACTGCAAACTGGAGGCGGAAAGTGGTAGGAGGTGGGGGGGAGGAGAGGTGGGGGTGTGGCTGGAGCAAAAGAAAATACGAGTGCCAGGCTCGCACTATTTACGATTCGCTCGTAAAAAAAGCGGAACTGCAGCCGCATCCACTTCAATAAGCCACCCCATCCAACCACCCAACCACCCAAACAACATCCACCCTTCCCAAAAAAAAAACAACAACAAGAAGCGCCATTAAATTGTTACACTTGAACGGGTTTTACTTTGGGCCATGGCGATTGCCACAACCTGGTACTGCCCTCACTTTATTGGGGTTCCCCCTCAGCTCAACAGGGCTTTACCGTGCTTTACTGCGGGCATTTATGTGTTCCTCCACTCCCCTCTTAATTCATTTCCATATACGAATACGCATATGAATTCCATATTTGTATTTGTATATTTTTAAATATATGTCTGTTTGCTTTGTGCTGCGAGATATTGTGATTGTGGCTGTGTTATAAGCTGTTTTTTTTATTTTTTGGTGCTTAATGAAAGCTTCTGACGGTGGTTATTTTGTGGTGCAGACCATCAACTTTAATAAGGGATTTGCAGAGAAACTTTATAGCTGATAAAGATACGGGAAATTACCTCATTTATGTACTCGGCAAATTGTAGTTGAAATATCGTTACAATATGAATGTTAAATTGATCTGTGCTTGATAATAATATATTTGTAGCATATTGAACTGCATCTACATATGTCAAGTTCTGTTGGGTTATCTCATACAACAATTAATTGTTAAAAACAAATGGAAACTTAAGTCAATTTTACTATTTAAAAGGACATAATTTACGAAAATTTCTTTCGAATTTTTAATGTACGACCTATAAATTGTATTACTATTACAATTCTAAAGATACTTTTTATTAAAGATATCTGATTTTTTCAATGTCTACGCATGAGTTGACAAACAGAATGATATTTTGACGCAAAACATATAAAAAGTAATGTCAAATTTCAAGCGGACTACCATAAATTATTACCCTATCGGATAAATTAATTTTTTTTAAGTATTTAATTAATTGGTCGGAATTAAACTTAGTTTTAACATTAAATATGTGTCAATAATTCATTTAACTTACAAATATTTCTGAAATATAACTCTTAATTTCAAAATATTTAATTTTCTCAGCACCTCAATACTTTTTAGCTTACTCAAACAGTACTTTAAAAAAGATAATCATTCCCTGGGTTCCTGATTTATTCTTAGGTGTGAAATCTCAATCCAAATCTCTTTTCTTATTTTTTGCTTGATATTCCCGATTAGTTTTTGTTCGCAGAAGCTGTCACTATGAAAAACGCCAACATTATTTCACAAACTCTTAACCCAAGAGAACTATTAAACAATAGTTTACACCTGGCTTTAAAGCCAAGCCAACTTTTCATTCTCTATACAAACATTTTTATACTTATTTTCTCATTCATTCAGTCTTAATCCATATCTCTTAAATCCAACTTTGTCCTGAGCTCCTTTCAGTTCAGTTCTCAACCCTCCCCTTGGCTTCCTTTTCATGTTCTTTGTTTTTACTTAAAATAAAAAGAAAATGCTGAATTTGTGCCGTGTTTTTTTTCAATGTTTTTGTTTTCAGTTGTCTTTTAGTTGTTGTTGTATTTTTTTACTGCTGTTGTTGCCGTTGCCAAAGTTTCTTTAAAGCTTAATGTACCGTTGTGGCAACAATAACTGAAAGGAAAACAAGGCGCAATAAAAAGACGCAACTGCTGGCGACATATTGCTGCTCAGTGTTATTTCTTCTGCTTCTGCTGCTGCTTCTTATTTCTTTCTTTACCACCCCCCGCACGCCTCGCTGAATAAAGCCACCCTCCCTTTGTTTTTTTTTTGTTGGTACCCTCAACTTGTGTGTATTTATTTGCGGCATTTTACGCATTTATTTGTTTTGACTTTTTTACAATATCCCAGCTTTCTTGTGGGGGAATCCTACTGTCTCCCCTCTTCTTTCCTCCTCCCTTCTCACAACACTGCAATTTGAGTATTTCCTATTGCTTACCTCCCCCTCAATCCCCCTCTCTCCGTATTTTCTAATGCTGTTTGCCACTTCCGTTACGCGATTTTCATTATTTCCGTTTCAATTTTTCCGTTATGTACTTTGGCAACTTTTTGGTTGTTCGCGTTGTTCATGTGTTGTTGTGCATTTTAACAACGTTGTAAAGTCGTAAAAAAACGTTAAACATTTTCCTCAACTGACACACACGCACACACGCACACACCTTTTCCCCTTCCCCTTTCCCTCTTCCGCACGCGACGACGTCATTTGAATTTCCAATTAAAATATTTAATTTCTTTTCGGGTTGTCTGATTTTCAACATTTTATGGCCTAAGGAACAACATCTTGTATTCCCCTCTTTGCATCCATCAACTCACCCTCTATTCTGTCTCTCTCTCTCTCTATCACTCTCTCTCTCTCTCCCCTCCACCTATTTGGTTTATTAGTATGTACGTAATTTGCACCGCTAAATTAACAATTAAAAATTGATAGCCTCGCGGGAACTGTCCCCTTTTCACTCGCCCTGCTTCCTCTCATCTCTCCCCTCTTAGATCGCCGTCACAAGTCCAAAACTTAAGCCTAAGCATATGCAAATCCTGTTCCTGTCTCTGTCTCTGTCTGTTTGTCCTTATGGGCACTTGAAATCCCCCGTCGCAGCCACGTTTAATTGCTGGAAAATTTCAAATTCCGTTGCATAATTTCAGGCGTCTTTAAAAGGTGAACGTATGTGTATCCGGAAGGGTATCTCGTTTTAGATATTTGGTGTGAAAAAAGGGGTATATGTAAAGTATTTTTAGCACATTTTCAGCTCTAGTAATGATTTTCTTTACAACGTGTTTAAAAGCTCATTAAAGTACTTCTTGAATTCTTTAAAAAATATTTATTTATGGCTTAATTTTTAATTAAATTTTCAATTCACTTAGTTTTTTTTTCGATAAAGTGGATTGCTTATCCTTAAAATCGATGTACTATTTCTCAAAATTAGAATCGTCCTAAATATTTATAAAAATTAATTTATAGAATTTTATTTTGTTTCTCCGCTTTTTATAAGGTATTTTTGTATTAACAGTACATAGTTGTATTTAGTGTTTCTGAAGCATTGAATCTTTAAAACAAGTTTTCTTTAGAGGTTTTTTTGGTTAAGAAATATATGTATATCGTTTATAAAACTAAATCCCATTCTAAACATTTTCATTGCATATAATCCACTGTAGCTACTTTACAACTATTTTGTCTTTACTCTGTACCCTAATTGTCTTTTTTTTTTTTGTATCATCGCAAGGATATTCTGCTTTATAAACTATTCAAAAAGCTCTTCGTTAGCTAATTTCTAACATTCGAAACACACACAAAATACTACTGACATCCGCAATCGTCAATTCAAAGTAACATTTTTTGCTTGTGAGGGATTTGGAATATTCATTGGGAAAGTGCGATAGATAAGCATTATCTCATTAGCTAATTAGTGTACGAAAAATTTGCGCAATAAAAAAGTTTTTGCATAGAAAATTTTACAAGCAGAGTATAGAACTAAAAGAGGGAGTGGCGTAAAAAGGGGGCGTGGTGTGTGTATGTGTATGCAAAAAGTTTTTCCCAGCGATTATAGCATTTTCCTTCACTGTTTTTTGTTTTTTTTTTTTTTGTTTGTTACTTGTTTTTGCGTCGACTAATTAGAAAGTTAAAATGCATGACACGCCCAGCTAATAGGGAAATGTATTGGCAATTTCGCAAAATATTCCACATGCATTTACAACATACATATATGTAAATTCGGAGGAGTATTCGTTATCTGAAAATTTGTAATGAACTGCAGCAAACAAATTTCCGGAGTGATTTTCCCGCTCCCCCCCTCCTCACACTGTCGCTGTCTCAGTCTGTGCCTGTGTCTGTGTTAATGCGTGTGTATGTGAGCAGCTAACAAAAGCAATTTCCTACGATTGATTTATGAAATGAATTTGTGTCCAGACATACGCTTTTTAACCCACAGTTAATCCCCCAATTCCCTCTCTATTGCAGACTCTCGCCAATGAATATGCCGGACTATGCGGAAGTTGCATGCTCAACATTCAAAAGCCCCCACAATAGCGCTGGCCAAACTTCCGGACAGGGAGCGGCATCATCATCATCATTATCATTATATGATAGCTGCGGTGCCTATGCCACAACAAATGTGGTGGCCAATGTGAAGCTCTATCAAAATCAGACTCAGACTCAGCATCAGCATCAGAATCGTTATGGGACAAAGCCAACGTTGGCCAACAATAATAATGGCTCGCTGATAACCAGCAATAATGATTACCAATCGACGGGCATGTATTCGGCGCCAGCAAGTGCACATTATGGCTGCCTGGAGCCAAATCCGATGACCACATCGACAGCCTCGACGGCAATTTTAAGCGGTTCGCCAGCCAAGTTGAAAAAGATCAATATAACCGAGAATAAACTGGATCATCATATGTTGAATCAGAATCCGAATCCGAATCAGAATCAGACTCCAAATATAAATCTAAATAAGAATGAAAGCACTTTGAAAACGGAAAGAACAAATCCCTTCAATCAACAGCAGCAACTTCTATTGGCCAGCAATGCATTGAAGCAGGGATTGGGCGCCTATGCCAACACCACACTGGCGGCACAAATGGCAAGTGGCGGTGGTGCAGGCACCTTGCGACGCCAGCGACAGCCCAAAACATTGTTCAAGAGCGAGACAAACATTCTGGGCAAATCTCTGAGCTCACGTCAACAACAACAACAGCAGCAGCAGCAGCAGAATAATGCATCGGCCAATGGCAATTTGGATTTTCTAACCGGAGGACCGCCAGCTGGAGATAATGCCATTGATGCAGACTTCTCGGCACTGTGCAATTCCACGAATCAATTGTTAAATGATTGGGCTTCCACTGCCTCGATTGCAGCCGGCGATTATCATTTTGGCAACAAGCAGCCGAGCAAACAGCACTTGTATGTTAAGGCCAAGGATGGCACCTGGTCGGCAGTCAGCTCGGATGCCTATCAGACATTCAAGCAGCAGCAGCAGCAGCAACAACAGCAATTCCTTGCTGGATCAGGTGACAACAAGACCCTAAATGGTAGCATTGTTAATTCAGCCCATAGTTCAAGTAGCCTGGCTGCTGATAGCAAATTCCTGAGTAGTTTCGGCAACAGCGCCAATGTGTAGAGGGACAAAGAATTAAGGGTCTAGCCCCAAAACAACCCTCAAGTTGTGTTTGCTCACTAGGCTAAGTGCAAGGCGAAAATTAAAGGGGATGCAGTCAATCTACGCTATGATAAACTCTAAGGAAATTGTCTGACTGTTAGTTATGTGAAAGTTTAGTTATGGCATGTGACAATGTATTTACCTTTAAAGGGTTAGTGACAGAGAAAGAGAGAAATGGTAGCTCAGAAACTAAAAGTAGAGACTGGTTAACAGAGATCTCAAAGCAACTCATTTGCATTTCTTAAAACAAGTTAACCAAGCTCAGTATATTAATAAATTCATTCAATTTAACATGTGATGTTAATGCAATGTTAGCATGGTGACGCTAAGAAAACAGCAAATTACTTACATTAACATTTCACTTACTTGAGTTTGGGTTGAAATTTCTGTAAAACTCTAAGCAGCTGGTAGACAAAGTTGAATAGTTGTCCTCACTTGCCTAGTTCTACGAGTAGACCCCCTTAGTAGATAATACACTTGTAATGCCCGCTCAATAACTAGACTAGACTTTCACCTGTGCCCAAGAAAAACAATATCCCCTTAAAAACCCAACAACAACGAAAGGTGTGTGTAAAAACTCTAAAAAAGTAATATTTAAAAAAAACACATATTGGCTTGTAAATAGATTTAAAACCTTATAATGCATATGGAATATTGCAATTGTCCCAAAAAGCTAAGCAAATGAAATCCCTATAGAAACCATGTAGCACCGAAATAGTTAAGATTAATGTAATTTTAAGTAATAAATCTAAAAGAGTTTGAGCCAAAAACAAAGAGAAGTAAATAAAAGACATATAGCAAACCCTAACGAAATATAATAATTAATACAATCTCACCAGAAAGCTAATAAAGAATAAAGTCAAATCCAACAGCACTTACAAACCATAATTAATGATTTCATTCATTAATTTCGTTCATTAGCTAACGGAGCAATGTGTAATAATCCCGCAGATAAGCTAAATAAATGCTAATAATAAGGCTGTTAAATGTAAAATATCATAATTAATAATAACCCAGCAAATATATATATATATCTACATTAAATAATTGTGTAATTAAAGCATTTAGCTGTAATTTAACTGACAACTAGCTTTAGTTTGAATAGCTAAACTAAAAGCGATTACAGCAAAAGAAACAAAAACCAAAACATGATCAATCAATGAAATTCAATTGATAAATATATGCAAAAAAAAAGAACTAAAATAAATACTAAACTAACTACTATTAAAAAAAAGTTAATATGAATACTAACTCACAACTAAATGCATTTCATTCATTTAAACGGTAACAAAAAAAATACTTGCAGCTGCCACCGTTTGGAGGCGCCACAGTTGCGCCTACATTCTGCTCGACAATTCCATGGATTTTGTCGTTTGAATTCCAGCATGCCGTCAGGTAAACCGTAGTCCCCTCCCCACCCCGATCGCCACACCGCAACTAAAACCAAAACCGCGCAATGTCGACCAACTGCACGCCTGGAAAAATTAAACAGAGTTTTCCGCCATTTCCCCGAACCACACTTTATAAGCAGGCAAATTAATTATGCGCTTTGAATTGCCCCCGCCCACTTTGTCACACCCCTTGAAGCTACAGCATCATTAAACTGAAATGAGATATTGTTTATAGTCCCCCCTCAAACGTCCCTCAGCGTAATTCCGACTGTTGCAACAGTAAACATCGCAATTGGAAAAATATCAGGATAATCAAATGAATTCTCTCTCTGTATGTGTTTGGTTTCTGTTTTTGTTCTCGCATTTGGTTGTACAACAATTTTACAAATTGTTATTGACAATTTATGTCTGTTGTTCTGTTGTTCTGTTTTTTTTTTTTCATTTTCTCCCGCTTTTCCTGCTTCTTTTTTGTGCTCTTGTCGGCTAACGGATGCTATTTGAGTGCACATTAATATTGTGCACAGAAATGAAAATCAATTGGACCAAATGATGCGCAATAATATTGGCAACAATTTTGCTTAATTCATTATTATTGGCATTTTTAGGTGCATTATGAGTGCGAGTAAGAGTGTTTTACTATATTTAATGCATTGACGGAAGCCATTCACCGAATTTAAATCTATTTTTAATTCATTTATATAATAACACGGTTTAATTACGATTTGCTGTCATTATATGCCATTATTATAAAAACTGTTTTTATCTCTTAAATTTCACATTGTAGTATTTAAATTCAATAAAATTTAAATATTTAAAAAAGTATAATACATTAATATTCTCGCTCCAATAACTTTTGCATCGATAGAGATAAATGGAAAATTTGTTCCCGAGAAGAATAAATCGAATGCTAATAAAAATGTAGCTTTACAAATTAACCAATAAATGAATTGGTCACCAAACGCGATTTGTATTTCTTTTTTCTCTAATCTTCTAACTGCAATACTAAGTATTAAAAAAATAAACATTTCCCTTTCGCATGTTTTTATCAGTCTTCAGTTCATTAAATCCAAGTAATTAGTTTATTTAAAAACGACAAAGAGAAAGTCAATGAAATATCTGAATTTAACAAATTTAAAAACTGTTTAATGTCTACATTCTACAATATAGAGTTAAGATATGGCTTCGAACTTCAAACCGTTGACCGAACCTAAAGCTGCTTGTGAAGACTTATGGTTATTGTAGGCAAAAAGGATATTAGTATCTTGCTTTGGCAATTAAATGAATAGTACTTTAATGAAATATTTTAAATCAAATACATTCATCTGATTATAAGTTTAATTCTTGATCAAGAATGTTATGTCTAACAGCTATACTTACACAGTTCTTTGCTTATATTCTCGTAATCAATTTTTCGAAATTTCCCTTGAATATATTTCAATTTCAGCGCAGAGTCGTAGCTTAAATCAGTTTGCAACAGCACCCAACGGTTGTTGCCTAATGTATCTGAACAACCTACACCATTAGCCACACACACACTGATATACACACCCACACATGCAGTACTCTCTGTCCTGTGAAAATCCAACTACAAATAACCCAAGCTCTCGTCTGTTTGCCACTGGTCAGGCCGATAAATAAACCCAAATTTATCATGTACATGAAAAGGGTGCATACAACGCAAGTGAAGGGAAAGAGATGGCAGACTGAGTGAGACGGAGAAAGATAGCAGCACTAAGTTCCTTTCCCAGCAAACCATATATCGTGGATATAATAGCAAATGCCGGCAGCGGTCATAATTTTTGGCACAAAATTGTCGATAGGCGTTGAAGCGTTCAATTGAATGTCCTAGACATCGTCTGGTCAGAGAACAAAGTTGAACCCGAGAACCAGACCCAGACCTTAACCCCCCCTTCCCCATTCCCTCATCCCCCTAGCTAGCTTCTTAACGTCCAGACTTCCAAACACTATTGTATAATCAAAACTAATGGTCTATAAAGAATCAATTCTCAATTTGTTTAGACGCAGCTGTTGCCTCCACGCCCTTGTGCCTTGTGACCAGTGCCAGGATACACAGGACAACGACCAGGACATGCGAGCATTGGGACTATTTCACAATTTGCAACACATGTGGCAAATAAAATTTAAATGCATTTTGTAAATAATTTAATAAAAGCACATACATTTGTTTATTACTCATTTGCAATTGGCCAGATGGAGTCCTGCCTAAAACAAAATACCTAATCAGATAAATTTCCTGTATTTCCACACACTTTTCCGAGTCACATATAAAAATTAGTTGACAGAATATGTATCATAAAAATGGAATTTTTGATATTATTGTATTTGGTCAGTGGAGTATGCCATGTGACAAAGTTGAGGAAAGAGAAAGGGAAACGGAATGGGATTGGGATTGGCAAGGAAGCACTGATTCAGCAAATTGTCATAAATTTTAATCAGCAGCTTGGCATCATCAGCAGCAAGGACAACGATCGAAAAAGACTCGTAAATAAGTAAAAGACGAGTCCAGGACTTACACACACACACACACACACTCACGTATCTAAAGTTTTATGCGCATTTGAGTGACCATAAAAACGGCCTGGACAGTTTTGCTGAGTCCTCGCATACTGCTGGCTCTTCCGGAAGGATGCCTGTGGCCTGAATACCCAGAGATAGCTCTTGATAACAAAATTTGCGCATCAAAATTTGATGAGATTAGCCCACTGAACAGTAGACGAGGACACATAGTCAAATGACATTATAATTCGATGCGGACGATAAATGGATTAAAGCCAGCAACAAGAACGATAACCAAGTAAGTAGAGCACAAATTTATACAGTCGTCAGGAACAATTCTTGTATCAGAGTACATTCATTTTGCATAGCAAAAAAAATATTATAACCAGGGAATAACACCATAACCGGTATCGGAACCGTTAACCGAAACTAACCGTTTCTTTATTAGTATCGAAACTGAGACCGTAACCGAAATTACTTCTCTTAACAAACTTCCAACTGTCATAACTTGATCAAAACTGACCCGATTTTAGGGCGGAATGTCATTTTGATCATGGTTTGGCCTCTAAAATCATTCTGTATTCAAATTTTATTCATTTAGAAAACTTAATTATTTTCGACCAAGACTCGTTTTCGATGGTAAGGGTCCACCCTTTGAAATTTCGAAAATTCAAAATTTTAAATCTCAAGTTTTCACTTTTAATCAACTCCTTATATCGTAATAAGTATAAAACAACACTTTAAATTTGATTCTGAGACCTTTCATTTTCTTGTAAAAAATCATGTCAAAATTAAGAAATATTTTGTTTTGTAAAGTTATTAGTTTAGAGGCTTGAGCAACTTCGACCTGTCATAACTTTGCCAAAACCCAACCGATTTTCAAGTGGAATGTCATTTTCATTATGTTTTGACCTCTAAAACTATTCTGTTTTCAAATTTTATTCATTTAGAAAACTTAATTATTTTCGACCAAGACTCCTTTTCGATGGTAAGGGTCCCCCCTTTGAAATTTCGAAAATTCAAAATTTTAAATCACAAGTTTTCACTTTTAGTCAACTCCTTACATCGTAATTAGTATAAAACAACACTTTAAATTTGATTCTGATACCTTTAATTTTCTTGTCAAAAATCATGTCAAAGTTAAGAAATATTTTGACTTGTAAAGTTGCTAGGTCAGAGGCTTGAGCACCCGATTTTCAAACCGAATGTTATTCCTCTGGATCTAGATTTTAGATATTTACTTTGGTTTTATAATTATAAAATACGACATCTTAACATTTTAAAATGCTTCGAAAATGTATGTGGTGCACCGATACGTACCGGTACTGATACCGATACCGAAAGAAAAAAACTGATATACAGCAACCGAAACCGAAACCGTAACCTATATTTGTTTCGGTTTAAATCCTTGATTATAACCATAGAATACTTGGTAGGAACTTTGTTTCTTTAACAATTTCTAATATTTTCCATTTTTTATACATTTTTGTGAGAGTCCTAAATCGTTTAAAGGTTTTGTTACAAAATAAAAATAGAAAGTGTATTTACTCGTATAAATAGCTATTTCTATTATTACACTTGCTCTTGAATCCCATCTTTTTTTTTAACTGCATACCAAACTCAGACAGGAAAGAATTAAAATTGCTTTAGCTAAATGGCTTCATAAAATAATAAAAATAAATAAAAAAGAGTTCGGCGTTGTGAAAGCAATTTAATTTAAACTCCCCAATGGTCGCAAAAAATGTAAATGCTGCAGACAGAGTCAAAAATGTGTGTAGGAATGTGTAGAAAGAAAAAAGATACAAAAAACTATGTTTAGAATGCCGACGATTCAATACTCTAGCAGGCTGTATACAGACGTCAACCTCGTCAGAAATATTCACTACATACAAACATATCTACAATACTTTTGCACAAATGCATTGAGCATTCTGTTAGGACATAAAAATAATAGAACGGACAACATAAAAATCTAGTGTAAAAGCAAACATTTGTATTTGAGGGTTATTTTTGATTTTTTGACTTTTTTTCCAACACGAAATTGAAATTGACCAGAGCGAAGGGTGGATGAAAGCACAGACAGATAAACACTCAGACAAATACACTTGATTCTCTTCTTTATCCACCTGTGTCTACACACACACACACACACGCACACACACACACACCCTCAGTAATTAAATGCCCAAAAAACTTTGACTAGCAAATGAAATGTGGCCTTCACTTTAATTGGTCCGGATAAACTTACTTCTGAAGTTAGTCAAAAAGTTTAATTTGCGCTGTGGGAGAATTTCGCCTGCTTAGTGGCTGCTGTTTGTTTTTGTGAGTAATTAGGAAAATGCATTAAAATAAATGAGCTCAAAGCACAGAGCGGAGAGAGCAGGAGGGCAATAGAGACTGCCCTAGCTTAATTCAAAGTGGGAGAGTCAGCTATGATATATCTATACAAATTAACATACGTAGCTTTAATATTACTATGCTTAGTCAACATTGTAAATTACACGAATTACTTACATATTAATATACAGTATTAAATGCAATTCAAGTTGAAATTTTCACGCACTTCGTTTAGTTACTGTAATTTAAGCGGGCATAAAACTGAACTGCCTATTTACAGACAGACACAAAGCTTGCTCTCACACAAAACATGGCGTCTGTGTGGGAGAGTGAGAATGTGGGAGAGGAACAGAGTTCAAGTGTGAGGCAAAATGCGGACACAATTGCTGCTGCGAGCGCTGCTGCGACCGCTGCCCGACGCGACGCGTTCTTAGATACTTAAACAGGCCATAAAATACATTTTGAGCGTCGCGTCGCTGCCATTGTCGCTTTTCTAGTTGTCGTTTTGTCGCGCTGTTGCCGGCGTCTCGTTGCGCCTTAAGGCATTGTAATTTCTTGAATGTGTCCGTCGCGTTGTGATCCTAATTGCAAAATATGGCGACAATTTCAAAGAAGTTGGGCACATTGACGCCTGACGCCGACTGCTGACTGCCGCTGTGAGGATAATACAATTTCAACTGGTATTTTGGGTGTCATAATAAATACAACACAGGGCTATGGGGGGTGGGAGGTAATATTGCCTAGCACTTGAACTTGCTCACGCTCATTATATGTAATGAATACCTGCAGAGTAAAGCGAAGGCGAGTACGCAACTAAAATTAATCGAAGCTTTAACGGAAACTAAAGCTCAGTGTGCAGTAATCATGTTAAGTGGAAGGCGAAAGCTAAGTTCAATTGTCGTCTGTCTGTCTGTCTTCCACTCTCTCAGTCAGTTGTATGTGTGTCTGTGTGTGTGTGTGTGCGTCGCATTTTATGAAACGTTTTATTATACTAATTTGTACCCTTGGAATGGTCGCCAGTTTCGGTTACATTGAATGGCAGCAACTAAAAATGGCAATTTGCCATTGCATGAAATGAGCGTAAAAGACAGAGAGAGAGAGGGAGAGTTACAGAGTGCGGAGAGTGGAGAGTCGTATACACTTCAGTCAAGTCTCTATTAGCAGACAATGCGTTCGTTGCGAGCTAAGTTTTCTGGCTTCGAAAATCGTCTGCTAATACATATGGAAAAGGTATGCGAAAAGTGCACATGAAAATTGTTTAACTGTCTCTCTCTGTCTCTCTGTGGTTCTATGGGGATTTTCGACTTTTACACAAAAGGGGGGATTTTATTAAAATGACATTGCCAGGATTGTCGCCCCTGACCAGCGTCAAGTGGGCAACGGCATTTGCTCTACGCATATCCTGCTGCAAATGCTCCTTTGGGATCGTTAGTGTCCTTTGCAGTAATCCTGCTGCAGTCCTGGCTGGTTAAGTCCATTTTTGGTTGGGGGCCAAGTTTTAACGACTTTGTTTCCGTTACGTCTAATTTAATGAAATTCGTTTTGCTTTTGGTTTCCATTTCTATTACAATTTCTGTTTCTGTTACGGTTTTTGCTTTTGCCTTTTGCTTTTGCCAACTTTTCTGCATACAAAATTGCGAAAAACGGCATTCTAATGACTTGGGCGTTGTTGCACTTCATACTTGTTATTGTTGTTGTTGTCGTTGTTTTAGTTGTTTTTCCATTGCGTCTGTCTATATAAGGGTCTGGTGTGGTCTAGTCCGTCCATTGACTCAATGGGAACACCCTGTGTGCTTGGCTGGGGGCGTTTTTGAGTTGGGTCTGTAATATTTTGTTTGCCTTTTGATTTAATGATGGTCTGTGGTCGTTCCTGTTGTTATTGTGCGGTTTTCATTCGAATTGATATAAAGACATTGATTATAATGATATACTAGTGCCAGTCACACATCTCCCTCCCCCTCCCTTACCCTCTCTGACTCTCTCTCTCTCTCTCTGTGTCCTAGTTCATTATAAATGTAGGGGGCGTTACAATGAACAATTTTAGTGTTAAGTATACATTGAGATTCCATTGGGGAGCACACATCAATTATGTCCAGAAGCCAGGGAAAAGTTAACCTCAATTAATATGTTAAGAATTTGTAGCAAACCTAAAATTATATTGCATTATAAGTAATTGTATATTCAAAAGAAATGTTGCTAAATAAAAAATAAGCATTTAATTACAATTTCAACTAACTGAGAAACACTATTTTCGTCAGTAGCATAAAATGAAGAGTTAATTGCATTGTACCTGTTATTTAGTTATTGTTTGGAAGTCTGCCCAGTGCAGTGTATAATGATCTGTTTAAGAAAATACGTGAACGACTTGAGTTATTTCATTACTTTATTTAACAAATATGATGATCTCTTTAGACAGATAATTTAAAATTTAAAAAAAATATATTTTTAAATTTTTTCTACTGTTTTTTTTTTTATTTTATTTTAAATTTCTTATCTTGAATTGGCAGTATCTATCAATTTCCAATACAAAATACTAAGAATTAAGGTGCAACATTTTAAATTAAATGCTCACTTAAGTTCTTTAAAATTCATCAATCATAATGCAATAAAATGCAGTTATTGAAAAATCTTAACCACTTTGTTGAAATTTCCAAGTATTAAGGTAGTTTATCTTATGAAAACTCCTTAGTTATTTCAGTTTATCCATAAAGTTGAGAATTCTGTAAGAATTTCGTCAGTCACTAGCGTGTCTGCCAATTGATAAGAAAACCATAACTAACCATGCAAAACTTGAGACTCAACTTGCCCCCATGAAATATGCAATGTTGGCATTGCTACCAAGCCAATTTGCTCCTTGCCACGCCCCCCCACCACAAAATATGCAACAAAATGTTTCACTTCTAGTTGTTGTTTTTTTTTGGCTTATAAGTTGAACTATTTGCAAGAAATATGAGCTAAGAAGCGCGTTGCGAATAAACAAACTGATTTGCATTTATGAAAATGGTATTTTAGCACAATCCCCCTTACGCCCATGCCACAACCCCACCCCCCCCAACGACCCTGCGGCAGACAAAACGTAACGGTAATGGTGTAAAAATGCAAAGGATATGTACAATATGAATGTCTGTCTCGACTTCCACATGCAGGACACACACACACACACACACACACACACATACAGAGGTCCTGGCCATGGGCACAAAATCAAATGGAAACGTCGACTCTATGTGTGTGTGTGTGTGTGTGTTGCCAAAGCCAAAAGTAAATATTTATGTTTTATGTTAATGAGAATATGTCTGACTTTTTGCTATTTGAATATTGGCAAACGGCAGCGACAGCGGCAGCGTTGCAGCAGGACACGCTGCAGTCGGTCAGGACATTTGTGTTCGTGTTCGTGTTCTGGCCAAGAGAATGACAAATGCGTCGGGCCGTTGGTTAAAGTGTGGTTGCACTTTTTTCCCCGTTTTGCCACGAACAACAACAAACAGTAGCGTCTGTGGTTTTTGTGAATCTGCCGATCCTGCAGAGGCGTGTGGTCAAGGGGGGCGGGTAGTAAATTACTTTATGACTCTGACTTTTGCTTGCTAACCCAGTTGTTGTTGCTGCTGTTGCTTGCTGGTTTGTTGGCCCATAATTGACAATTTAATTTGCCAAAGTGCTAAAAAAACAAAGTGCAGCTATGATAAATTGTTTAATGAAATTGTAAATACCCTAACAAGACGATAAAATAAAAGTATTACAAAAGAAGAGAAAGCAATTTCATACTATTACAATTGGAGGATCTGAATTCCATTTCGTTTCTGTTGAAATTACACACATTTATATATGTATACCACAAAGAAAACTAAATAATGCAAAAACCTTAAACTAATTTTAGTAGATGTTTAAACCTAGAAATGAAATCTTCTAATTTTTAAAACGTTACTTAGTTGACTTTCTCAGTTATGATTTCTTGTATTTTCAAGTTCTTGGAAATTAAACTCAATATACAGGATAAATGCATGGGGTTGAGATTTATTGAAATATTAAAAAAGTTAGTTTTTAACTAAACCAAAGAAAAGGCTAAGTTAAGTTTTTTTACGCCCTTAAAAGTATGCTATGGTTATTTTAAAATTGTTACCGAATCTCATTTCCAACTCGTTTCAATAAATATTTTACTGCTCTGAAAAGTAGGCTACAGCATTAATATCGTAATTGCATTTATAGCCAAAGCATAATTGACTATTAAATCCAATATTTATATTAATATTTTTTATAAAATAAGGAAAAATTAAAATTATTAAAGTGATGAATACATGTATATAATATATTAATATATTTAAATGTATGTCTGTGCTTTGTGTACGTTAAACTTTTTATAAAAAAAACACTAAACAGTATTTTTTTTTGAACGGTTTTTTTATTGTTGAATATTTTTTTAAGAGTATTAAAAGTTAAACTTTCAATTCCATTGATTACACTTACTTTTTTTTTTGTGAATGCTCCTCTTGTTGCATTTATAATTAGTTGCTTGTTTACTGACATTTTGTTGCTGTTGTATTTTTTTTTTTATAAACATTGTAGTGGTTTTTGTTTGGTTTATTTATTTACCATTTCTCTTTTAATCGTCTGTTTGTTGTTTGTTAATTTATTAATGCTGCATGATATGCCGCTTAATCTGACGTTTAATTAATTCAATTAATTTTTTAATTATATAAAAGAGTACTAACAAATATTTAAACGAAATTAATCCAACTTTTTGTGTTAATAAAAAAAGCAATACAAACGCATAATAATCGTTAAAAAATGTAGTTAAAGTGAAATGAAATATTTGTAAATAAATATGTTTAATTTTTCAATCGTTGATAAGTAATGCAAAAAAATATTTGAAGTGTGCTATAAAAATATATGTAAGAATAATATCTATAGGGAAAATCTTAATTGTAATTCATAATAATATTAATTTCAATAACATTTTATCAATTCTCTAAACTTAAATAGCACTTAGGTTGTAATCACAGCAATATTTACCCCTTACTTTGCCACTACTTTCACATGCCATTTTGCACTCTTAAGTGAACAATCCACAACAAAATGGCAAAGGTTAATGCACCATTGGACAGTTATCGTCGTTGTCGTCTATATTGCGTTATGTCTCATCCAATGCAACCAATGTCGACATCATCATTATCATCATAAGCATACCTAACATCATGATGAGCATGGGTTAGTGTGTGTTTGGCATATGACAAAGTTTAAGTGCTGGTAAATCCATAGATTTCATGCTGGCAGCCGGCAAACATGGCCACATATTGTGCGAGACAAACAACAACAACAACAGCAAAAACAACAAAAGCGACAACGACAGGAACAAACAGCAGAGGTGTTGGTAATGTGCTGCAAACATCAACATCAACATCAGCAAGAACAACAACAATTGTGCAACAATAGTATCGCATTTCAATGTTTTTAGTGCGGCATAAAAACAAAAGCAAAAGCCGCATTCAAACAGCAAACTACCAACAACAACAACGACAGCCTTACTTGTGCCACAGACTGCAAAAGTTTTTATGCTACAGCCGAGATACTTGCCACTTCCCCGATTCCCCCTGCTCCCTCCTTTAACCGTCACTCTGCGCTGGCTGCACGTAATTTTGTTGTGTTGCGACTCAAATATGTTGCCCGTGAAATCCACCGAACCACCCTCGCAGTAGACACAGCCCATCCAACTCTCTGCTCTCCCCTCCCCCTCTAAGCAGCTACCTTAGCATTATGCAAGGCGCCATCGCCGTCGCACTTGTCACTTTAACCTTGCACAGCCTGTTAGCGACAAGCCATCGGCTCCCACTCTAACTCCAGCTCAGAAAACCACCCACAATCCCCCCAAACACCACCCCCTCACCCAACCATCAGCCAAGCCACTGAAAATTTCCGCAAAGCGGCATGGAAAATGAAAAGAAAAGCCATAAAACCAAAGACGACGCGCAAAGTCTGAATAAAAAAAGAGACAACAAAAAATAATGCAAAATGTGTGGTCAATTTAATTGAAGCCGAACTGCAGATACTCTTAATAAGTCTGTGGAAATATAATTCGTATGTGACTAGAGAAGCACATGAATAAAAAAAAAGTTAAATCGACTGATGCGAAATCATTTAAAATCTAATTAAATTTGTTAAAAAAAAAAGGATTAATAGGCTATTTCTACGGCCACTCACATTTGCCACATTCGATCACATTTGAATGTGGCTCATTTTTGGATTTCCACGACCAAATGTGAAACTGTTAAGACATTTGATATTCACCCAAAGCAAATCAGCTGTTCGGTTTCTGTGCACAAATTAAAAAAAGGTGACAATAACCACATTTCAATATTTATTTTGATATTATAATTGGCGCAAAATAATTGCCTACCGTTTTTATTGAAGAAAACAGCTGGTTAAGGTGATAATTGTTTTATTTTCACGAGCTTATCGATAAACATCGCGTGTTCGATAAAAAAATACTAAAAGTCGCCGGTGCGAATGACAAAAAATCTTAACATTCATTATGAATGAGTCAAAATGATCATTCGGAGTTTGTACTGAAATGAGGTCCACATTCGTGACGAATGATGAAAATGGCGTCGAATGTGCCAAATGTGCGGTCGTGGAAATATGCTCTTAATAAGCCTGTAGAAATATAATTCTTATTTAACTACAGAAAATAAGAAGTTTAATCGACTGATGCGAAATCATTTAATATCTAATTAAATGAAAGTTGTTAGATAAATTACTAAGAAGGTTAATCAAATAAAATAAAATAACATTTCAGTTAAAATTATTAATAAGAGTATTGAAGTGTTAATGCTTATTCTTAAAACATGTAAATCGAGAAGCTTAAAGGAACAATTGATAAATGAGACTTCAGATGAAATGTATTGAATGTTGAACAGTAGATTCATTAATAGAGAAGCTACAATTAATCTTTCTCTACGCAAGTAAGAAAAGGTAAGTTCAAAGGAGCTTTAAACAATACTTTTTAAATAATATAAATTAGGTTTTTCAACTGCTACACATAGCTTATATACCCCTTGGGTAGAGTATTGAAACCGGAACGAGCGTAAATATGCCTGTCATCATTTTGACATCAACGCTGGCAGTGGCATTGAAGCTATAGCTGGATCTGTAGCCTGGGTAGTTGAGCGGGCCATTACCATAACTATAATGCATATTTCAGCATCAGCATTGGACCGCCTCTCCTCACTCCTCCCTCCCCCTCTTCTCATCTCAAAGTCATCCCAAAGTCCCGTCATCATCATCAACGATGACGATGACGACGACAACGACGATGTTGTAGCCATCGTCATGTGGAAAATCCCGGTATCACTTTCGCTTATGCCTTGTTGACAATCTCGGTTTCAATGTGTGTTTGCCCAGTACCCAGTCTACCCTCTACCCCTCCGCCCCACTGGCACTCTTCCTACACCTCCTCTTCCATAATGTTGTACTTAGTTATCTGGGAAGCATGCCTGGGCATATTTATGCCTTGTTTGCAGTCGCATTTGTTGTTCTTCTTCCCTGGGTCTGGGCATAATGAACGGCAAGGTTTTAGCATAAAAGTTTATTGAACTAGAACTAGATGGTTGGTGAAATACACATGGATTGGACCGCAGTAACCGCCCTCTAAGGTCTCAAGGACAGACGAAACAAATGACAATCTTTTGGCCTTCTTTATTAATAAATCGATGCAATTTACGTTTAAATTTATAAGTTACAGACGACAACGAAAACTACTTTACTTAATATGATCGGAAGATATTCAAGTTGCAGGAGAATATCTGTAGACTGCATTTTAAAAATCTTTTTAAAGTAAAGATAGAACTAAAACCCAAGCATAAAAGGTAAGAAGTGTTAAATGTGGAGTACGAAAAAAACTTAAAACGGTCAGAAATATAAATATAATAATGTACAATTTTAAACTGAGTAATAAAAGATAAGAGAAAATCTTATGACTAAAAGAAAACCTATTACGGCGAATTCATAAATGTATCAATTTATTAAACACAATCAAGAAAATAATGAGTTAAGCTTTAGGATTAAATTGTATCGAAGAAAGTAATAATATATGAAAGAATTTTAGAAGACCAAATTGAATATTGATAGTTTAATATTATATAAAATTGATAGTGTATTAAAGATAAATATAGGAAGAAATCCACGTTGAAATTAACGTATCCCAGCTTACAAATAAAATGTGATAAAAGTGATATTAAAATTGTGCGACATTTCTTATTGAACTCTTTCATGATATAAATCCAACTGCTCCCAAAAATATCCAAATTTTCGTATTCAAATTGATTCATTGACTTTATTAACATATTGTAGACAAGTCACTCGGGAACTGACAAACTCAAAGTAAGGCTCCAAAGAGGGAGCTTGGTTAGCTATTGAAGTGGACTTGCGTGTCTATCATATTAGGAGTTGCCAAATCAAACACGTTAGTTGGGGAACAACTCTATCCCATTTTCCCATTTCCCAGTTACAAGACGGGTATTTCCCCCCAACATTTTTGGCCAATTTCAACAACTGCGCTTTGGTCGGTCGCATTGCTCGTATTCGTAATCCACGTGGATTATGTCAAAATTGGTATATCATAAAAACGTCGCGTACGTGAGTTGAAATATGATGAAGCTGTTCCCGGTTACCGAATGAGATAGAGAGAGGGAGCGACAAATAGAAAGAGAGATGAAGTCTGTGCGATTGGAACCCGAAACCGAAGCCATTAACTTTGCCTTTCGCTGACACTCAAACCATTTGGACCAAGTGATTAATTTGTATGCGCCAGGCGCTGACTTTTGCGGTCTCGGGACAAAGGCCAAAAGTGTTTGGCATGTAACGGAAATGCGCGCCCGGGGACAGTCCGTCCGTCCGTCCGACCGTCCAGACATGCCGGAGAGAGTCAGAGGCAATCTATAGTGTGGGACAGGGGCGCAACACATTGTCCACGGCAGTGTTGGTAAGTGCTTTGAATATGCATCGGGGCAAATAAACTTTTGCCTCTTGGCTTACGGATTTCGGCTGGAAGTTTTTTCCGCACTTGCTGGCTTACGGCCAACAACTTGTAAAGCATTCATGACGCGACAATTGGTAAAAAGAAAATCACACCCTGTCGTCCACTTCGTGTCAAGATTTCATTAAACTTTCTCAAAGACAGCCAAAGCTTGCACAATCTTTGTGAAACGACAAGCAGACAGACGGACGGACGGAGGGGCTGACAAAATAAAATTCAAATGAATAAAAGCGTATAAAAACTTGGCTCATTAATTGAGTCGCTCTATTAGGCGAAAGGCCAAGAGGAAAATACAATTCGCTTAAATATAAATACCAAAAGGGGTTATGTTTTTAATGTGGGAAAAACGATTGGCAAAACGAACTCTAAATATTCTTACCAAATCCCAATTGTATATAAAATTAATAAATATAATTAGACTTAGGAACTAACAAACACAGCAATAATAATTTTGCAATAAAATGAATTGTTATTATTGTCGTTTAAGTGTAATAATTAAAAATAATACCAATAAATCAGTATCTTATTTACTTCTGAAATTTTGAAATGCAATGGGTAAGATTCTCTTACTTTCAAGCAGTTGAAAATTAATATCATTAATATTATTTCGGATAAATATTTATTTACTTTAATTAAAGTCCGAAATATTAAAATACTTATTAATAAAGAAGTATCTTCTTTCGCCTGATATATTTTTATGAGTTTTATTTGTAAACAGATTCAAAAATAAAAGTTAAGCATAAGATCAAGTATTTAAGAAATCAAAATTAAATAAATTTGTTTTTTTTTGAGCAGGAATAAGTTTATATTCCATGAGCATTACAATGTTGTTAACCCCTTTTAAATCACATCCTTTTCCACTTAAAAAGAGCACCATCAAAGGGTATTCAGAAATGTCAAAATTTCTCAGCGTCTGTGAGTTTCTTTTAGAAGGAGAATAAGTGTTTCCTATTTCAATTTCTTGTATCTAGACATTTGAAAATAAACTTTCAAATCAGCCTGTGCCCTAAATGTATCTCAAACTCGAATTGTAGCTGTATCTGCAACTGTAGGTTGTGGATGTGGATGTATCCTTTTCTTTTTATTGCATTACCGCGAGTGTTATGCTAATTTCCGTAACCGGGAATACCGAGCTGAACCAAGTCTGTGGTTCGTTGTCGTTGTCGTCCTCATCCTCTTTCTACAGCCGGAAATGAAATTTAACCGAATTTGCATTGGAATTCGATTAAATCGTTTATGCAAACATTTCGTTTCATTTCATTTGCGGGCTTTTCGCTTTTCTCGGCTCAGTAACTGTAAACATCGTCATGTGAATGTGCGAATCCTTTTGCCTTTTCTTCCAGCCAGCACCAATTTGTGGCCATGTCTCGACTTCAACACCCTCAAACCTCCTCGCATTTTGCGCCATTTGATTCTCTTCTTCTTGTGTCGCTTTCTTAGTTTGGTTTTTCTTTCTCTGTTTATTTTTTTGTTGTGGGCTGGAAAAATTACATTGAAAAGCCTCGAGAGTTAATTTTGGCGTTCATCTAATTTACATAATTCTCATATGTTTGCTTGTTTGTTGCGAGTTCGCAACACATTTAATTCTCTGGGATATGTATCTATAAGATACATTCTAACTTATGAATTAATTTTGTTAGCCATGTAAATGTATAAAGGTAATGGAGTGTGCAATGCAATTACTCTTTTACCACATTTGCATGAAAAACATGATATTTTATTGAATAAAAAATAAGAATGAAGATTGATGGAGGCAGCTGAAAGAGCTTAAAGATTTATCTTAGGCTAGTTAAACAAGGGGGCTCCGCCCCCTGCTCGCTTCGCTCGCGGTGAGGTGCGGCTACAGTCGAGCACGCTCGACAGTAGGATACCCTGAGCCCATGTACTCTTTTATAAAAGTTGATTGTTGCCCATTTTCAATGGGCTCAGGGTATCAAAAATTACACACGCGAAACTATGAACAACTTTCGGTTTTCTTAAATCACTGTGCTTATCACTGCAGACTACGTTATTAATGCCTCACTGAACTAATACATCACTCGATTACGATTACGAATTGCGATTTACCAATTTATCAATTTCTAATTAATTTTAAATAAGTTTAATATAATAAACTTTAATATAATAAACTAATTTAAAATTAATTAGAAATTGATAAATTGGTAAGTCGCAAGTCGTAATCGTAATCGCTTGCAATCGATGTAGCGTGTGTCAAGAGTAGCCACAAACTACAACTTTGCTCAGCCTGCAATCTGGCAGCACCCATTTTCCTCTCACTCTCTCTCTTACGCAACAAATTCAAGCCTGCCAAAGGCTGCTGCAGTGCGCGTGAAATTTGAAATAAAAGGCAATGTCTAATTTTATGAGATTCTTAAAGCGGAAAATGCTAAGTTTTTTTTTACAACGATAATAAGCAGATACTTATTATATATATGTGTAAGGAATCGAAAATATTAATAATTAAAATTATTATTTTGCAGCTTTCAGTGCTCGGCAAAGATGCAAGAGTAGTGCTGCAAAGTGATCGCTATTTCTCTCATGCAATTTCATACATAGCTATCAGCTTCTGCTGATTTTTGCCATGCAAATATACATATTTATATATTAACACAATTATATTTTAATCAAATTGTATATTTGTATATACATAAATTATACATTAACATTTTCATTACATGATATCGATAATATTTTTGCTTATCGCTTAATTCTTATTTGGTACCCAAAAAAAAAAATGGGTACTCATTCGTACTGTCTTTGTGCGCGCCTTGCATACAAACGTATACATGCTGTCTCGCCCGCACGTTTGATTTGCCATGCAAATGTAATTATTGAATTAAATGTAAATTCCGAAATAACTTCTTTATTTATGGGTCAATCGCTTTGAAATTTTCAGGGTCGTTTAATACGCATACTTCTCAACTGATTGTTCAGTTAGGGAGTGCTATGTCAAAAATTGCGCCTGTAAATCGTTTTTTTGCAATTTGTGGGCGAAGGGGGCGTGGCATCAAAAATTGGAAACAAACTTGACCTGCGTATGGTATTCACAAACCTGCATTCCAAATTTGAAGTCTCTAGCACTTACAGTCTCTGAGATCGACGCGTTCAAACAGACGGACAGACGGACCGACGGACAGACGGACAGACAGACGGACAGGGCTAGATCGACTCGGCTGTTGATCCTGATCAAGAATATATATACTTTATGGGGTCTGCCACCCCTCCTTCTGCCTGTTACATACATTCTGCCAAACACATTATACCCTTTTTTGCCCATTTTCAATGTAAGCAGAATAATAACTTAAAATGGTGTGCTATCTATTTATATAAAGTATTTCAAATTAAATATCAGTTATACTGGTAATTTCAACAAAATTTCAACTGATCGGAGCTTTAATTTGAAATTTACTTTTATATTTTCTTAAACTATTATTTCAATTATAATTCAAACTCTCTGATTTCATTAGATTTCATCATCGGCTCCTCTTCATCAGGAATTCATTTTATTTTAAAGATACTTTTAAAATGTCTGCTTTATTTTAGGTCTCTGATACAACTTTTCCAATCTACAATTTGAAGAATTTGTTTTCATCTATTCGATTGCATCTTTTACAAAGTCATCAGCAACATGGAAGTGATTTCACATTTTTATAGCAAACCAGTTTTAACGCTTGATTACTACAGCATTCTCTCTCTCTTTCTCTATAAATATCTATCTCTGTCGACTTTCATCGAATAACTGGCACATTTCATAGCATTTTGCAGCTCGTTTAAGCTGCGTTGGAATTGCCACAGTTTTATCTAAGCCCCAAATGGCATTCAAATGCAAACCACATGAGAGTCGCATAAGGATGCGCTGAAGGATGCAACTAGGAGCTGTGGCACAGTCAATGTGGCAGTAACCCGCTGCGGTCATACTTTGTCTCCTTCTCTTCCTGTCTCCCTCTCTCTCGCTCTGTCTCTGTCTCTCTTTGGAGCCCATTTGCCACAATGAGCTACCAAAAATGGAGCAGAGCTGAGGGAAATGCCTGTTTTATTGCGGTTCCGGAAGCGGTTCATAAATAAGCATATGTGAGTAAGAGAGTATGTGAGTAAGAGTATATCTTGTGAGTGCATGTATGAGTGCATTTGAGTATACTCATGCACTCATATCGTAGGTATGCAAAACCCATTTATATCAACATAACTCTGTTTGCGGCTTTTCATGGTGTGCAAAAAGAATCGAAATTATATTACAATTTCATTTCGTTACGTTTGTTTGTTTGACTTTTGGTTTTCGACTTGGTCTTATACTTCAAAGCTGTTTTCTGCCACAAAATGTGTTTGTTTTGTCTCAAATAAAACCTCTGCAAATGCAATAAAAAATCTTGTTGCAAGCAGATTTTTCAATTTGCCAGCTGTAAATTGAAGAGTATTAAATATTAAAGCACAATTCACGAAACTCTATTAACACCATACAAAGTGTTTGTAAAGTTATTTAAATGATCAGCATGGAGATACCCTGTTTTACATTAAATCATTCATAATGCATTTACTCGATTCTTATGAAATTTCATTGAATGGGAAGACAAGAAGATAATATATGAATTTGTTAACAATTATAGACCAATTTTAAAGACTGTAACTGTTTTTGCGGTTTTATGCCTTTGCAAATAATTGAAAAAAATTAAATGAAATTTCTAATATTATGATGTTTCACTCTTAGATTATTTTTAATACCATATTATAACAAATAAAAGTTTACCTCTTAAATTGCAAGTCAAACGAACCCATCTACCTCACATTAGAGTTTACAGGGCATATCAAAAGCAGCCTGTGGGCGTGAGCGTCGCTTAAAAGTTTGCGCTCTCACTAATAAATAATAAAAATTGAAATCACAAGACAAAACTTGTCCATTATCAACATTAGCAAACGAAATATCCGCGCACAACTTTTTGTAAATGTTACAACAAATTTAACTTTCATTTGGTAATTTCGAAACGCTCGAGGCACAGCAATCCAATGAGAGAATGATTGAATGAATGGAAATTGAATTTTCAATTTATATTCCTTGAATTTCTAGTTAAGCATTTGGCCAACGGGCGCTTTTAAAAGTTGAGAACTCAATAAATAGCTAGAATTCAGTGCTGCGATTCGAGTTATTGTGAATTGTGAAAGAAGTTAATAAAGTATTTGTAGTCTATTTTGTAGATATTCATAAATGTTGAATTTATATTCTTATTTTAACTATTACAATTTTCTTACAAATATCTCTCCTTATTCTCAATCATTGTTTATTTAAAATAAGTATTACTTATCAACTTTAAAGTATTTTTCACCTCTCTTCTGACTGAAGATTTCTGCAATTGAACTCTCCGAATGCGCCAGTTTTATTGACTGACCTCTGAGCTCTATCCATTTATTCGATCTTTGACATTTGCCCTGCCAAATTGCGCATCCATATTTTACCAATTCAAAATCCAACAATTCGCAGAAAAAAAGGGATTTATATATAGAAAAAAAGAGAATTTCGAGAAATTGCCTGGCAGTTGTTGTTGAGCCCAATCCGAAAAACGAAACGTGGAGCCCATAAATTTTCAACTTTGCCCCTCGTTCATTTGCACTGAGGATTAAAGGGTCTCGTCGGGGTTTTGCACTCTCATCATTTGTTATGCCATTGCGTAGGGCTTTGCTTTCCAATTTCTCTTTCTCTCTCTCTCTCTTTTATTTTTTTCCGACTGCGCTTTGTTGTTGTTGGTCGTAGCGGAAAGCTTGCAAAAGTGATTAATGCAAAAGTCGACGGCCATGTCGATGGCGACCAAACAACAAATTTGCCAGGCTCGTATAGAAAACGCCCGCAACGCCGGCATTTTTATTGAATTGCCAGCTTAGGAATGCGCTGGCCACTCCATTTACCTGTGCTACCTGTATAAAACTAGAAGCTCTCTCTCTCTCTCTCTCTCTCTCTCACTGAATTTCCCACAGCAACGGCAACGACACACAGACAAAATGCTAAATGGAAAACGGCACTCCGAGCACGCTTTGACTACAGTTGGGCGGATTAAAGCACAAAATGCTCCAAAAGCCGCTTGCCCCTTCCACCAGTAAGGAGTATTCGGTGGCAGGTGAAAGAGCAGTGTGTTAAAGCTGCAATCCGGAAAATATAAATCGAATAACGAACTACAAATGCACTAACATTATAATAAATTAATTTGTAATATTAAATCAATATATTTAAAGCCGAATCAGTCAATAAGTAAACAAATGCAAGAATTAAATGTTACACATAATTAAAACGCATATATTCCTTATACAAATAAATTGTATAAATTTAAAAGGATAGATTTCTATTTTATTTTTGACATGTTAATTTACTCTTCAGTTTAAAATGTAGCAACTTTTCTGCTTAAGCCGAAATACTCTTTTAAATGTTGTAAACCGATTTTCAATAAATACGAAACGAGCTAGAGACAATAAAATGTCAAGGAAATCAGACAGTCAGCCACCCTCTCAACTGGGGGATGTGAGAGAGGCTTTGAAAAGTCGGTAAACTTGCAGCCTGATTTCTATCAAGCCATCAAATCGGCAATGAGTCCTGGTTGCTGCTGTTGGGTTTAGTCAAAAGTCAAAGGACCGCCCAAGTGTCACTGACACCGTCGAGCCACCCACCAACCACCCAACCACCACCATTTGGCATTGTGTTGGTTGATTCACTCTCGTACATTCTACATTATTGATGGTAATTTTAAAACGTGCCTAAAAAAGAAAATTTTACACATTTGCCGGATTTACAATTTGTGTGCTTTGTTTTGCTTTGCGTTCGATTGACGCTTATCTTAATGAACCAAACATATGGCGAATTCTAGTACTCCCACCACATCCCCTTCCACTCTTCCACAAACGTGTTGATAATTTAAATAAGCTACTTTTGAGCTCTGCTGTTTGACATTGCGCATACGCAACGTTCGCCTGTCGTCGCCGCGATAAGCCTCGGTAAATGTTTTTCGATTTTCTATTAATTTTGTGCTCAAATCCCAGCGAGATTTCAGCATAAGCGTTGCAAACACCGACACTCACACCATCAGCTCAGGAAAAGCTTCATTAAAAAAATATTTAGCATTTACTTTTCGAATGGGGAATTCTCGCTCAGGCAATAAGTCTGTATTGAATATATTCATATTTAGTCGGGCAGCAGAGAGATTTCTTTTTTTACAGCTTCTAAATGAATTCCACAAATACGTTAACTCATTAATTGAGTGACAGAGACTGCTGATCAAAACAACAGGTTTATTATTTTGAATATTCAGATAAAAAGGGATATCGATGTAGCAGAAAGAAGACAGAGAATAATTTATAGATTTTGTTTGAATATATGAAGTTAAGTTAAGTTAAGAATTTATCCAGTTTAGATTATTAATTGAGTAATTATCAAGTGAATAAATTACAGCCAAATTAATCAATTGTGTTTATTTAATACTCATATAAAATGATATATCAATATATGATGTATCAGAAAGAAGACAGAGAATAATTTATAGATTTTGTTTTAATATATGAAGTCAAGTTAAGTTAAGAATTTATTCAGCTTAGATTATCAATTGAGTAATTAACAAGTGAATAAATTACAGCCAAATTAATCAATTGTGTTCAATTAAAAACTCTTTTATTTGATTGTTAACAAATAATTTGATACGCTATACTGAATATATAATGAATTGAGTTGAAATATTATACAACTTGTGCCAAAAAAAACTGCAAATTCTGCAAAAATGTTCAAAAACATTTTCTCGCAAATAAACTATTTATATATTTATTTTCACAATGTTGCTGCCTAAAGTTGCCCCAACAGCTTGCACCTTGGCCATGCTGTGGCACGTTTCGATATCGAATTAAAATGCCATGACCACTTATTAACAAAATGCCAAGAATGCCAAGTTGCAAGGACGTCACGGACTATGTGCAATTTAAGCATATTAAGGCAGCAGGAGCAGGAGCAGGACTTTGGACAAAGGCAAACACAAGCCCGTGTAGATGATGTCGATAGAGAGAAAAGAGCAAAAATCAAATCAATTTTAATTTAGAAAACAAGCAAAAACTCGTAGGAAAAATGCCAAAGCAAGCGAAAAGTAGGAAGTATGGCAAAAGGGGGGACAAGGCAAGCAGGCAGACTGGCAGACAGGCAAACAGGATAACAACAGGAGCAGCAACCCTTCGTATAAATGGTAAGGAAAAGAAATAAGAGCCAACCCCGAAAATGAGAACAAACTCAACCCCCCCTCAAAGGCAAACAGTGTGCTTAGCATATGCGCATAAATCTCGGCCTGGACAGGGAAAGGAGAGAAGAAAGGGGGAAGAAGGGAGAAAGGGGGCAACCCCAATGCAAACTGGGGCGATTCGCTGCGTCTTCAAGACGACAGCACAATCTAATAAAATGGCTAAACGCTTCAATGACAATTCGAGCATGTAAAGTAAGCAATGGGAAGGGGTATTCGGGGGGAAAGAGGCAAACAGAGAGTGAGGAAAGAACGGTAAATACATGTTGCATGTGGCGCTTAGCCGTGTCGTACAATCATCAGATGTTGCTCCACCTTCCTTTTGGAAAACTAGGCAATAATCGTAAGTGAAACTGCGTTTGGTAGCTGGCCAAGGGATTGAAGTGAACCTAAGGGAGGACAGGGGAAGGTAAAGCGGAGGGGGCCAAGCCGGTCACCAGCTGCTTAACTGACCTCCCCCCAAAGTCTGACTAGCTTCCCGCCCTCAGCTCTTGTATTGAAATGCGATTTAAGTTGTGGCGATGTGTAATTGAATTAAATGGATTTCAATATGCGGGCGCATGTTTCGATAGGGGAAAGGGAAGAGCTTGAAACAAAACCTGAAGCTGAAAGGAAAGCAGCTGAATAGGGGAGCAAGAGAACTTACGACTTCAACAATGTGTATGCATAATCAGCTGCTGAGATTAGAGTCAGCTATATACAGAAATGGTGAAAGCAACTAAGAGCTTATAACACTATATTTGTAACCTTTTGAAATATAAAAAGAAGATTAAAATATGAAAAACCAAGCTTAAAATCATTTATGCCTCAAGATAATTGCAATCAATGAATACTCTAATAAAATTAATATATGATTTCCAGATATTGATTTGATTTGAATTTTAACTACATGTTTGTACACAATTTCAAGAGCTTTCGTAACACTTACTTACATAGTGAGAGTTGGGGAAACAGGTAAAAGTTAGTCAGTAAGATGATAGTAAGGCAGAGTAGTAACTTTAAGACTCATTTTGAAAGTTTTCGCAACATGCAAACTTCAATCAACACCCGGCAAATATCAACCTCAAGACAAACTTAACTGACCAACTGTCCCGCATTGTGTAATTTTTCAACTTGAGACCGACAAAAATAAAAGCGAGACGAAACCAAACTTTTTGTGACTTCTTAACGTCTTCTACGTCTCTTTTGGTCTTTCATTGTTTTATTTACCTGGTTCGTTGTCTTTTTCTTTGTGTGTGTGTGCTTATTTATATCGCATGATTGAATCTTGGCCAACAGCAACTTTTTCTATTAACTTTAATACCAGCAGAGACCAACAGCAGTAACAACTATGTGGCAATAAGCGTACATAGAACTGTCGAGTTTTCTTTTGGGGTTTTTGTCTGGTTTTTCCACCTGCGAAATGGTCGTCTCTTTAGCTCGTAAATGAACTTGATTTTTATCGTCTCCAATGTCTACCGGTCTCCTCTTTCCCTTTAACTCTAACTCCTACTCAATGTGTATTGATTTCCAGTGGCTTCCACTTGGTTGCTTCAACTTCTACTTTGAGTTTTTCCAAGTGCTCCCTTGTCCCTGGCTTTACATTGTTTTTATGCCAGGATTTTTGGTTCGTCTCCTTGCGCTAATGAAAAAGTTTTAAAGTCATTGTTTTTTGACTTTTCATTGGATTTCTGCTTTCTTAGAAGTCCCCCTCAATGGGTATTTTTTATTGCCATTTCTGTTTGGAGTCAAGTGTTTTGCCCATTATTGATGACTTGGCCAACTCGCAAATAGTGCTGAAGTGGTTAATTAATCCTCGCAAACCGCAACACTTTTATCCTTTAACCGCTAAAAGTAGTAGATTCGATTTTTTCCGAGCTGAGTTCTTCCTTAATGGTTTTTTCTTGCAAAAAGTCGATATTATCCAATTGAAAAAAAACCTTAACCTCTGTCTGCCTATCTAAATGCAATTTTCGAGACCTTTTAGAGTTCGAATTCTGGATACATTATACTTATAGGACATTCATATATAAGGATATATAAGAAGTTGTATTAATTTGTATATATAATTTTCAAATTTCCTGTGAAATGTAAACATTTTAGAAAAGTCCTATAATATTTGCTTACAAAAATATAAATACCAGCTTATTTCTACAAGACTAATTGCACTTCTAATTCGGTTTTCTTAAATTAATCTCTAGTAAAACGTGACTATCCACATTTGAAATGTTTGTCCTGCTGGAATAACTTCAAGATTTCCACTCAGTATTGTGTTTAAAACAGATTTTGTAAGTATATTGCATAATTTGCTCATTAAGTTCAATTACAAACATATTTTGGAGTGTAAGTAGGTATCTGTGTGTGTATGTGTGAGTGTGTTTGGGTGTGTGCGAATGTAAAATATTGACATTGTACGACATGCTCATTAATTATGCTGTATATCGCAGTTTATCAACACAATCGTTTGCTTGACAACATATTCTGCCCCCCTTACACCATTCTCCCCCCCTCTGTCGACACCCCTGACACAGGCAATGTTATGAAGGACTCCCGCATAGTAAGTTGGTTGTACTTGCATTTAATTTATAACCCGAAAAGCCCAAAGTTATACATTTTAACAGGATATGAATAAAGTTGAAGACAATAAAAGCAAATAGAGCAGACAGACTCAAAACAACTCAACAGGCCAAGCATAGAGACAGAGACGTAGACTAGGAAAATAAGAGGGGGTGGAAGTGGAACGATACAGGAAGAGAGATTCATTATCTAGCACAACATTTATAAGTGTATGGCAACTGTCTGTGGCCTGCTTGAGTTCTATGTGACTTCCTCTGACACTCCGTCTGTCCGTCTGTCCGTCCGTCTGTCCGTCCGTCTCCTCCCGATGCGTATGCGTATTTAATGAGCAGACGTGCGTGCAAATTCAGCTAAGCTCAGCTGAGGCTTCCAGAAACCCCACAAAACCCAAATCAAGCCCCAAAACTCAAAGCGTGCGCGTGCTTAGGTACTTATACATATAGAGCGAGAGAGAGAGAGAGAGAGAGAGAGAGAGAGAGAGAGAGAGAGAGTAGACATTGCACAGTGGGTGTAATAGTTGTTATATCATATACTTATTAATGCTTATCATTAAAATTATTTATTTTACTCTAATAATTATTAAAGACACACCCAATAGACCCATCTACTTTTTTTAGGTACAGGGTCTAAAAATAGTTCAAACTTTTTCTAATCTCTGGCCAAAAATGTGATCTTTGAAAATGATTTTCCCTATCAGTATCTATAGCCATGTCGATAAAACCGTTCCCTTAAATCCGTCGGATTTTACAGACGGTCTGCATGTTCCTCTAGATTAGATACGAATATCATACCACCTTGATATTTGATATACATATATTATAATATACTTATGATCTTCACTGAAAACTTCATCACAATCGAATAGTAAGCACAGAAGTTATTTAAGAAAACTATATAAAAATTTAAATCATTATGTGTAATGTGTATGTGTATATAAGCTGGCTATATTGAATTTCGAAGTTGAAAAATGTTTTTTTTTAAGTTAGTTTGCTAGTAATTTTGTTCAGTTTACCACAAAGAAATGGGTAAACAAATGTCTTAACGCCAACAGTAATTTTATAAGTTTGTTCCATAGTACATGATGCTCTGGAAAACGCAAGTGTTGTGCATATCTGTGCATATGTGTGTGTCTCTGTCTGTGTGTGGGTGTGGGTGCAAGTACGTGAAATGTGCAAATACGTGAAATGCCAAAATTAAACCAAAACTTTTCATGCTTCATCGCAGCGCAACAACAGTACCAAAAACAACAACAACAACAACTAAAACACCAAGGGCAGCAACATTGTTGGTAGCAGAAAACGTGCACTTGGCCACTTTTGGTGACTACGTGCAAAAGTTTTTCATTTCCGCTTTGGCAAACATTAAAGCTGCCAGAACGAATTTACAACGAGCTGCAGCTACAGATACAGATTCAGATACAGTTACAGTTACAGCTGCAGATACATCTAAAAGCAACATAAAGATACACGCACGCTTGAACTGAACTGAGCTTAGCTATGGATAAGAACTGAGAACTGAGAACTGAGAGCTGCGATAATCAACGGCCCAAAACGGAAATGAGAAAAGCGTATAAATCAAATGCAAAAGAATGAAAAAAAAGAAAGACAACAAACCAGAGCAAAGGAATAATAGATTGAGATACTACACTCTTGAGCTCGTTTGATAAAAGATTAAAGCTTCAATTAAAAAGTTGATAAATGTATCGCACTACACATTGAACACAAACTTTCTTAAATAATTATTTTGGCATGTAGTAACATTAAAAACGTATAAAAATAATGTTATTTAATAACTGTTTCAACTTATTTTCTCTCTTCAGTAATTTTTTATAAGACTTCAGTATTATTTTCATCTCTTAAAACCCCTTTTTTCAACCAATTTGACTAATTTTTCCCCATTTATTACTTATAAACAAACGACTGACAATATCTTTTCTATATGTCTTCTCATCTCAGTTTATAAAAATAATAAAGTATTCCTCTGCAATTTAATTATATTTATGCTAGAATATTTTTAAAATCTTTTGATTTCTTAAATATAATCAGTCTCATTTGTCACCATGATCTAACTATATCTTTTCTAATTATATCTTAAATAATTTCTAGTTTTATTAAAATTAACTGTTCTTTACTATCCCCTGATACTAAAGGCCATCGACAGCTAAAATACATTTGGGTAGTTTTTAATTCTTGCAAAAAGACAAAATAGATATTAAAATTTACGTTTCCGTATCAGCTTAAAATACAGTTTTCCAACTTTGATTAAAGAAAAATATAAAATACATACTTGTTTTTTACATGTTTTATAATAAGAAAATATAATTGATGTTTTTAATAAATAAATTAAATAGTTTAACTTTAAGTTTTTAATTGGAATAAATAATTTGAAGACCTGTTGCCATATCAAAAGAATTTTTAAGGACCAGCGTTGTCTGAGCCATTATCCCAAAATAAAGTTTGCCACTTTGACGCCACTGGAAATTAGCGCCTGTGACCCGGCCAATTAAAGGATCTTAGAGTCCTGCTGTTGCTGCTAAAACAAAAGCCGTGAAGCGCGAGCGTGTAAACAGTTGCCATTGGCCATAACTCTAAGCCAATAGTCAACATGGGAAAATAAAACAAAAACAAGGCCCAGACCAAACACTTGACTCAGGCTTTTGGGCCGGCGTAAGCCAGGAGATGGTTAGAGGAGGGGGTGGGGACGGCATTCACGCCTCAAAATTTTCAACAATAGCAAAAATGACGCAAACGAAGTGACGAAGCCACTTTAAGCTCCGCAAATCCATAAAGCAAACAAAATGGTTTTCAAATAGAAACCGCGTCTCGGATGCCAGCCAGCTGCCAGAGGGTAGGGGGTGGCAAAATGGGGAGGGAGAGAGGCTGCCCGTCGGCTGTATTCAGAACATTTGACGTTGCCATTGTTACCGACATCGATAATACTGAGTCCCGCATAAACGGGACCATGAGACCAAGAAAGAAAACTCACAACCTCAGACTGAAAAAGGAGGCTGAGACTGAGACTGAAACTGAAACTGAGGCGGAGACTGAAGCTGCCATCGGGTGTCAACATTGCCCTCGGCTGACTGTTTCCGCTGCCCCTCTCTAGACCCTCTCCTGACCCCTCTCCTTACCCCACTGCTTTTCCTGTCAAGTTTGTTTGGTTCTGATTTTCTGTTTTTTTTTTCCTTTTTTTTTGAATGCTCTGACAGCTTTTGCTTGAAAATTGAAAATTTTCCTACTAATCGCAATCGATATGCCTTGCCAAATGTCACTCAGTCTTGAGGCCAGTGGACGATTGTGTGGGAAACTGTGGAAAATTGGGGGGAAAGTCACATCGACTTTGGCGTAGATTTGTTTGAATTTCGATTGTGCAAACAAATAAATTGAAGAATGCTTGAAAATTAAATAAATATTTGCCATTTTCAGCTGCAAATAAATTACAATAATGAATGACTTTCTTCTCGGTTTAGTTGGGTGGTTTGGCGGTTTGGCGAGTGAGAAAGATAAATTACAGTTGATTTGACAAATTAAGTTGTTTTCTTCAGATGCTCTAATCCCACAAGAATAATTGAGGAAATTGTTTAAAATTATTTTTTACATATTCCAGAAAAAAGATAAGTTTTCCCATAAAATAAATTTAATTATAGAAAGCAAGGAATGAATAGCGTACTAACTATTTCGGTAAACGGTTCTATTTCAGTTTTTTTCTTTCGGTTCCGGTATCTGTACCGGTACGTAACGGTACAGTAAATCAATTTTAAAACATTTTAAAGTTTTATTATAATGAATATGACATCAAAATAAACAGACCGAGGACAACAAAAGGTTGTTTGAACAAATTTAAAAATATTTGATTGCAGAATGTATTTAGAGGCCAAATCATGATCAAAATAACATTCCGCATGAAAATCGGTTCAGTTTTGATCAAGTTATGACAGTTTGGAGTTGGTCAGACTGCGGATTAAGCCACTTGTTCAATTTCACATGATTTTTTACAAAAAAATGAAAGGTCTCAGAATCAAGTTTAAAGTGTTGTTTTATACTAATTACGATATAAGGAGTTGATTAAAAGTGAAAGCTTGAGAATTTGAATTTTCGAAATTTCAAAGGGGGGACCCTTAGCATCGAAATCGAATCTTGGTCGAAAATAATTAAATTTTCTAAATGAACAAAAATTGAATACAGAATGAATTTAGAGGCCAAATCATGATCAAAATGGCATTCCGTTTGAAAATCTATTCAGTTTTGAACAAGTTATGATAGTTGGAAGTCGGACAACTCTTAGACCTAGCAACTTTACCACAACCATACCGGTACAAACGTTTTTCTTAAGTGGTTAACTATTATTTTTTATAAGTGAATATTTAGCTTTCAAGTTCCTTTCAAGTTTTTTGTTACTATGAACTCTATAATGCTTTAATATACAATATTAATATATATATTATAACTTAAAAAGCCCGGTATTTTATTTAGTATACCTATTCAGCAGTACTGCTCAAAGCGCTCTTTAAAGCGAAAGCTCTAAAAAACTGTGCTACAAAGTGTGTTGCAAGCAATTTGCAACTCGTTGCCTTTAAAGTAGCACAATTTCAATTAAAGCAATTGCATGGCTGATCAAAAAACGCACTCAGGGCACTTTTGAAGGCGAATTGGCGTTGTAAGGGAAGCAGAGAGGAGCAGGACCAAATTAAAACACCGACACCAAATAACCAGGCCAGCAGCAATTGTGGCACTGGCAGTGGCAGTGGCACATGGGTCCATTTATTGCTTCGTGCCACATTCCGTTGCCACCATTTGGATTTTTGCCTCGACTCCTTGAACAAGAACAACACTTCGATGTGCGCATAATTCACAGCTGAGTGAATTTTAAGTGGTTATTGCAAAAGTTCGCACAAGCGAAAGTGTTGAATGCCCTTCTGCAACCTGCCTCCCCTTCCCCTTCCCCTTCCCCTTCCCCTTCCCCTACCGCATCTCACTTTCTACTTGCCCCTGAATTTCCACTGTAGTGTTCAGCATATTGGTTGCCAGCAAATAGGAGCGCAGTTTTTATTGAGTTATATAGTATGTGAGGGCAGGAGACTGAAGAAACTGCAGCGTCGTCGTTGAATAGACCAGAAATTAGGTTAAGCATTATAAATAATTTGATTAGCCTTAATTGGCGTGAGCTTGCAACGCGGCGGCGCCCAGGCCGAGAAAGCAAAAGGTCGTCCGTCTTCAGGCTTTTTATGATTGACAGGCAACTGTAGGGGGAAGTGAGAGCTGCCAGACGGTAATGATTATTATATAATTGAAATTGATAGGCAACTGAGTAGAAGGTGGAGAAGGAGAAGGGGCAGGCAGAGGACAGGGCGGTAAAGCAATTGCCAAAGTTGCCACTTGCCAACTTCAATAATTCATTAAAAGAAAAATCCCATTTAATTCCAATTAAAGATGCAAAAGCAGCTGCTCATCTAAGGATAAACAGACAAGCGACCGACCCCAATTTGAAGAATGTGTCATCCTCTCCATCCAAAGTACGTGTCCAACCGAGAAACGTGCTCAAGTTGAGATTTAAAGCTACATTCGATGGAAGAATTTGTGCACTTATAGCTAAGATTTCCATTAGACAAAGTTGTTGTTAAGTAACGACTAGCTACTACCCTGTGATATTTATAAAATTCCGAAAACTAAAATAAGAATGGATTGTTGCCTCAACTATTTAGTCAGTTCACAAACCATATTCTAGATTATTTTAAACATGGTAAGCAATTTTGTACAGGATATCAACTGCAATCTGTAAGAGTTGTGTCTCAGCTAAGTATCCAGTTCACAAACATTTTCCTAGACTTTAAGTATTTTAAAAACCATCTTAGTTAGCCAAGAATTCGCCAACTGGATGGTCCTGAACGTTGGGAGGCTGTCACTCTCTCTTAAAACTCGCTCGCTTTAGTCCAAGGAACCATTCAGTTGTGGGTTCGAATCCCGCCACGGGCATGGATGTTTCTCATTGTCTCGTTTAATGTACTGTCTAATTGTCTATATGTTTGTCTCTCTAATTGTTCACACACAAATCTCTCATCTGAATATCCATTCGAATTCACCTTCATCTCAAAAAAGCGCATATTCCCAGATTAAAAGTTTCGAAGAAAAACTAGAAAGAACAGTGTAAAAAACTGTATATATGTACATAAGCTATATAAGTTAGATTAAGTAGAAAAAACATAGAAATAAGAAAAGGCGACAAGTACTAGATTTAAGCGATTTCTTCTCTCATCGTCATTGGATAAAGGCTCAAAGGTTCACACTTTCCAACATCAATTATATATATCCAACAAACCAACAACAACGGGGTTTTGGAATAACGATGGTCGAAATAAATAACACTGATTGTAAATAAATAATAAAAGTTACTTTTTATACCATTTTTGATTAAAAGTTGTAGATTTTTTAAATGATCAATGATTAGTAAAGTCCATATTTAGCAGATATCAATTTATTTATAAATAGTAGGAATAATTACCCACTTACCAAGTAAATGAATTCAGATTAAACTGTTTGATTTTTATGAGAATTTATTTTCATTAGTCTCATGGGCTAAACACATTGCACATTGAATTTATTTATCATTAACACTTAAATCGAATAAAATTGAAAAACACTCACACACTGATGAATTTGTAGTTAAGTCAGTTAAAAACCACCGTAATCAGCATTAAAAACCACAAAAAATAAACAAGCAGCAATGTGATAAGAAAGCATGCTTGACTAGGCAGATACCCTGTATTTTGTTTAAGCTAATCGTTTTTCTTTGTTTTTGATATTTGATGCTGACGCTGCTTGTTATACTTATTTTAGCCACATTAAAGTACCTTATTACAGGGTATACAAATGCAACTAAACATGTGGGTGCAATTATCAGAAATATCAGCTTTAAAAAGCAATACGCAAAACGTTCAGTCAAAAATCAAATGAACTGATAAACGAATTCAATGCGATGCGCATTGGGGCGTGGTCAGGGCGTAAAAGGAGGCGGGGGAGGATAGGGGAGGTCAGGACAGGCCGAGTAAATGCAAAGTGAAATTTGCACAACCCAAAATGCAAATTGCTGCCTGGCGCCAATTACAACAAGGCGAGTGGAAAGCGGAAAAAGAGAAAAAGAAAGGGAATGAGAGTTGGAAGAGAAAGGGTTAAGGGGTGAGAGTGTGGAAATGTGCACAAATTGAAAATGAAAATGGCAAAATTACTAAATTCAAGCAGCGGATCAAGTGGATTTCAATCAGCAGGCAGTTGAAAGTGCTATAAGAAAAAACAGCGAATTTCAGAAAATAAGTAAACATTTTTGCCATGATAACTAAATAAACTGCTGGAGAATTTAGAGAGTTTTAGTGAGAAAGAGGGGGAGGAATTGAGAGCAACTGACAGAACAAATAAACTGGCAGGCAATAGCCAAAAATCAAGCTAACAACAAATCCCAATGACAAAATCAAGCAATTGCAATCGATATGTACTACACACACACACACACACACACACACACACACACGCACACAATAAATGGTCATGTTTCGGTCTGTTGAAGAGATCTCAGTCAGGTGAGGTATGGAAGGGGGTTGAAGGGAACCTGATACTCACCCATTTCGACAGACATGCGACATGTTGTTGCCTCTCTTCGTTTCTCGCTCTGTCGAAATGTCAATGCAATTGTCAGTCTCTTCCTCAGTTGTTGTTGCTGCTGTTACTATTTCTGTTGTTTGCCGTATGCATCATCAATTTAGTGTGTGTCCAGCAGGATATTCGATTGGAGTCCAATTGGAGCGTCCAACTGCTGCGTCTCTTTTTGATGGGTTACAGGCACTGAAAACTCAAATGCAATAAGCGTACCCAATACTTATAGCTCAAAGGCAGAAAAGGAAAGGAAATCCTTAAAAAAGACAAGCCAAAATTGTATTGCTGGAAATAATTAAAAAAATATTACGAAATATTCTTGTAATTATCGTTGGAAATAAGGGTTTATTATTTAAAATCACATAACAAATATTTATATTTAATTATTAGTTTAGTAAAGCTATAAATTCAAGTCTAAACTTTAAAACTATTTCCTTAAAACTACTGGGGCTATGATATTGTTATTAAAAAACTAAATTTTCAACAATCACATCAATAAAATAATTTGAAATTATGAAAATAAATTAAATATGTATATACTGAATGACAATAGCAATTGTTTAATTCAATACTGCAGAAAAATTACCATTTAAAATTGTGCAAATTTTTTTTAACAATTTGAAAAACCTTTATAAAATGGCTTTTAGTTTTGTCGCTCAGCAAAATTAACATAAAATATAAATATTAAATAGTTTTTATTTAAAACAATAAATGTTATTAAGAAAATTTTAATTTTATTTCGTTTTCAACTGAAGCTTTATGTGATTTTTAGATTATTTAAATCGAACTAACATTTTGAACTTATATTTACATTTTTCAACTCATGCACTATACAAAAAATTACCTTTGTTTCCATTTTATCTAAAATACCCAAAAAATGAATGTTCAACATTTGTGCATCTCTGTAATAGTATTTGAAGAGCTTCAAACCAAATCCTATTTTCCCTTCATGTGCATCAAATATTTGAGGTAATAGGAGAAATGAAAATTTATACACTGAGCGCACTTAATACGAGCAATGAAAATAATTTTCGCAAATTTGTGCTAACCATGGCAACTGCAGTAGACAATGGACAGATGATAGCCAGAACCAGACACAGGCCAGAGCAGAGCAGAGTCGACTCCAAATGCGGCATAAGCGGCTTAAAATCATAGCAGAAAAAAATGGCATATATGGATGCAGGATCGGGGGATTGGCAGGAAGTATTCAAAAATAAAAATCGCACTCGAAACTCATTACAACAAAGGGTGCTTCATCAGTGCGACGGAGGCAGTTGCAACAGGAGCAACAACAACAGGGGAACATGCCCACTTAAGTCGGCATTGGTGGCCATAATCAACTCGCCGCCGTTGTTGAACACCTTTAACATGGTGGGGAAGGGGTGGTGGTAACGGTGCGCGCTGTGGCTGCAACTTGGGGCAGCATTTCATTTGCAGCATATCCTCGTAAAAAGTGAAAAGAACAATGGCGTGGCAAGTACCAACAGGGAATCATGACTGCGGGTCTCTCCCTCTCCCTCTGTCTCTGTCTCCGTCTCCGTCTCTGTCCCTGTCAGCTTGCCTCACACAATACCGGGGCACTTAAGCTCATGCTTTTTGATGCTGCCACCCACGATATCTCTTCCTCTCTTCCTTTCCCTTTCCTTGTGCCTTTGTCCTGTTCCAGTTTCCGGTGTGTGTCACAAGATTTTTCTCATTTTGCAACCGGTTGAAGAGCGTCGAGTTCAGCGTGTCAGGGCGCAAATTCATTTGCCTCTCTTTCTTCGCCTAACTCCCGCCTGTCTATCTCCCTCTCTCTCGTTCTCTGGTTATGTGGAGGGCAATATTTCTGATACCAACACTGTTGTCGGCAGGTAACTCTCTCTACCCTACCTTCTCTCACTCCCACTCCCTCTGCCACTGCCTTCTCCTGCTTCTGTGGACTGACAATGTTGGCGTTGACGTCATTGGCACTGGCGTTGCCTTCTGCCGTTTGTCATTCATTTACCAGTTCCCCGCTCCCAAGTCTTCCTCTTCTATTCCTGTCAGCCTATTGGGTCCTTAGTCTAGATGCAGCTAGTCCCATTATTTATGCTTTTTAGATAGCTCTCTGTACACACTGGATAGATTGTTTGCATCTCTACTCCTGGCACCTAAAGGTATCATTCCTGTCCCTCCTGTCCCTCCCGTCTCTCTCTCTGTCTCTTATCTGTGTGCGCTTCTGGCAGGACACCAGAGATTGGTGCAAACATCTTCAATTTGCACTTGTCGTACACTTTAATTGTTATTGTTATGCGTGACGAGATTGTTCCAATCGATAATTGTCGTTCAGTTTGATTTTAATTTGAATGACCCGCATTGCATGACTTTTGTTGCAGTTCTCTTTAAAAATTCCCAACTGCTTTTTTTTTATATATTATTCAGGTTGCAGTTTCGATTCTATAACAATTTAGCTAGGACACACACCATCATGCATTTCTACTTAAGTGAGTGCGTTAAACTAGAAATCTGATTTACCATATTCTCAGCATTTACAGTATGAATTGTAATAATTCTTATTTAAATTAAATATTGCAAATAGAGAGCAGGGATTATAGTTAGTAAGTTAAGTATTTGAAAATTTGAAAACTAAAGGATTATTTTTTATTTACTTGTTTTATTTTGCTCAAACAATTATACTGAAATTGTATCACAAATACACAAATTTGTTAATATAACTGGTACAAATAATTGTCAGAGTATATATTAAATTGATAATAAAATAAAAAAAATATAATAAAAATGTTTAATTGTTGAATTGACAAGCAATTACACCCAATCGAGATTCATTTAAATATTTGGTTTAATAACTTTGATTTGAAGTATTTTACACAGCTGCTGTGATGTCCTCGACTCGCAACACTTTATCATCGTCAGTTGGAAAGCCCAACCCTTTTTGTTTGGGGGTGTCAAGAGTGGGCGTTATAGGCAAAACGCCCGGCAGTGACCAAAATTACAAATAGCGGTTATTATGAAGCCATAATTTATGCAAATACGTTTGTGGATGATTGTCGGAGGGGTGTGGAAAACTGAGGCAGTTACTTGACGCAACCAGCTCTAATTTTTTGATTAATGGTTTGCTAAAAACTGAGACACGTGCTCGCTGAAATGAGACCTGGCATTTAAGTTGACGAACAGTACCCTTATTTAATAGTAATATGCATAGTTAACAGCGTTGAGTGTCTGACAGTTATTGTAGGAATAAAGACGATTTGTGTGCGACTAAAGATAGTAGTACCATTTATTTGTAATAAAAGTTGAGGGCATTCATAATTATTATATGATAAGACAACAAAATTTGACATAATAAATAAACTAAATATCCAGCAAATTGTGTAATACCTTGTTCTGTGTGTATACAAAATCATTTAAATAACTGAAACAGCTCTTTGAACTGACTAATTTGAAGGCCTTATGTCACGAGCTCATCATTGAAAAAAAAAAGACCAGCTTCTAAAATCAATAACATTCATTTCAAGTATTTTGTTTTGAATATAAGACCATTTTAAGACCATGTTTCTAATACTAAGGGCCGGTTTTTCAATGTCTAGTTAAAGGTTTTGATAACTATATAAGAAATTTTTTGATGTAAGATGTGTAGAAATAAATGTCAAATTTGAAAATATCTCTTTTATAAAACTTAAAGAGGCATTGAAAACCCGGCCCTAAGAATATTAATCTAACATATCGAAGATCTTATTACAAGAATAAAAATCACAAATCGTTAGGAAAGTATAAATATATCATATTATCTCTGGTTAGAGTCGTCATTTCAGATAAAATCAGAAACGGGTTCGAACCCCACTCCGTTACAAGGAAAAAGCACAGTAAAGTAACATGTTTCAAATTTGACAAGCCAGAATAAATTGTTTTAATAAAAATTTAAAAAAATAATTAATTAAATATTTATGTTTTTTTTTTTTTCTGACTTACAATTTATTCCTATAATAAGAACTTGGAACCAAGATGTGTTTTCTTTCTTTAAGAATTTTATGTTCTCGACGCATTTTTTTCTTTGTTTTGAGACCAAACTCTTAATTTTAGAACATTATTTCTATCAGTGTAACAGCCCAAGTATTTTCAGTTCGTGCTCTCTGACCTGTTCAACGTGTAGAGTATAGAATTTACAATGCGGTTGCTGTAAAGCGCAAATATTGTTTCCAATTGCAAAACTTGCACACATGGAAAGATATTTACCTGGCGGGCACAGACAGGCATCGCATACATGGAGTATTATTCAACACTGGAAACTATATGCGAATACAACTCACGTAGCTCGCGAATATGATATGCAACGGAGTGTATGCAGTTGAGATACATACATACATAAATATATCTATAGAGAAGATGCATGGATGCATATAGTATATCATGTGTGCTTTATGCATAACCCGGCCAAGGTTCCACCAAACTAACTCTCGGCTACCCCTCCCCCCCCCTCGTTTTCATTCCTGCCTTTAACTGTAGTTTCGTGAGTTTTGCAAGTTGTTTGCTGTTTTTCATGTTTTTCATGTTTATGCGAAAAACTTTTCCCAAGCTTCGCCAGTACACGACGCGCCTTGAGGCATATTTTCGTTCTATGTCTTCCGCTAGGGAATCCGATGCAGACGAGGAAGCAGGAGAAGGGAATGCAGGGTATCTGTCTGTTGGGAACAGTGCCAGCAGAGTTCTTGGCGGGATTGCATTGTTTGTCTTTTGGCTTCAGCCGTTGCGGCGCTGTTTGCATTCTGGTTTATGCATCTAGTTTTTTATGCAATTTTTTTTAGTTTTATTTCATTTATTCTGATGTTGCTGTTGCTCCTGATGCTGCTCCTAGTTGTGCTCCTGCTGCATCCATTGGACATATTAAAAGATTTACATAGTTAAGCTCTTCAAATTGCAGCCAAATGGCGTCATATTTTGTTATTATGGCTTAAACCGACTGGCCAGTCCAGTTTATGCACGGATGTATAAATAAAGCCAGCAACTAACAATTCATTTGAATGTCTTAAGTTACATCTTTATAACTAACATTTCCTAACAAATTGTTTTTTATTTCCAAAGTCTGGTTGGTCTTTTATGCAAATGGTCAGTTACTTGTCTATTAACTAGCAAATCAACAAAATGTTTAAACTTAAATACAGTGAAACTTCCATGTAGCAAATTTGTTAGGAATCATTTCTAGTCTTAAAATCTATAAACAAAACTTTTGAAATATGATAATATATCGCAGAAACCACCACGACTACAGTTTTTCAGATTAAATGTTTTTTGTGGTAATTACCGTTAACTATTATTATTATCTACTATCCTACTTAGTCGCAGAAAGGTTAAAGAAGTTGAACAGCAGTAATGGCTAATCAAAGTTCTTTAAGCAATACAAGCTCCTTAGAGTATGCAGTAGATTTTGTCTTGTTGAAAAAAACACCTTTCAGGAACTTTTATATATATTGAAATAATTAAGGGGTATCCTATAGTCGGGATTTCGACTATAGAGTCTATGTTATAGACTTTCCGAATTGTTTTTTTTTATTCATAGACTGATGGAAAATATTTAAGAATATTCGAAGCTATTTGAGTTAGAGGTTGATTAGATTAGATTGTTCATCCCTTCTATACCGTTCTATAACAACATTTACCCGCACTTTAATAAAAGGTGTTATGTACATTTGTTATAAAGAAGTTCGACTGTAATCTCTTTCTGCCCCTACAAAGTTATGGCTGCACTCAGCATTTCTTGGACAGTGAGCTCTTCAATAGCTGGAAATCGTCAAAGGACAGACAAAAGTTGAGAAAGTTTTGCAGTTTTTTATGCTCGATTCGGTTTGGTGTGCTTCGGTTTCGGGAGGGTTATAGGGGTCAGAAGAGGAGCACGCTGCCACGCAGACAAAAGATAAGATAAGATAAAGTTCGGCACAAAAAGTGTATGCAGAAAATTGAAAACCCAATTGAAAGTTATTGAAATTGCACAATAATTTCTTCAATTGCATGCACTATTGAATTTCTGTCATAAGTTTGCTTCTCTCTGTGCTTTTCTCCAGCATTCTTTCACTGCCGAGGGACAGCAGCAGATCGGCGGGGGTGAAGACAAAACAAGAGCAAGAAAATTCAGTTTTGCTTTGTTGTATAGCATTGTGTGTAATTATGGGCAGTGGGGAAAAGTGTAGTAAAGTTTTCGGACCGTCATTCAGCATTCAGAAGGGGTAATTAATGGTAATGGAAAATTTTGTATTCAAGAGCCAGAGAAACAGAATAAGAGCCTTCATTATGATTATGGCCAATGCATAGATATTACACTTCACTGAGCTCATGTTCACATCAATTGATTTAAAATTGTATAAGAAATTTTTGTTTGTTTATTAATTTGAATTTAAAGATGTTTAAAATTGTGCTGGTTAAATTATCACAGTGCCTTACAGAATAAATTTAATTTATAGTAATTTAATGTAATTGCCAATTTCAGATAATAAGCACAGCTTAAAGAATATTTTCTACACATTTGATAAAGCTAATTTAAGTTGAACAAACTTATTTAATTTGAAAAAAATAGAGTATTTTTCCTAATATAATCACTTAACAACAATTGAGTTATAATTATTAATTATTTTCTGTAAAGAAATAATCTATGATAAATATCCTTAATAACAATAATGGAATACGTATATATATGAGTGTATCCGATAAAAAAAACTCTTTAATAAGCATTATCTTCAAAAATATTTATATAATGAAAAAAATTGAATGCCCGCACTCGTATTCATTTTCATTCATATTCGCATACACGAATCTGACATTGACATTTTATGCATGACATTCTTTCACTTGCGGCTTGTTATCGAACCCCTATTGAAGCTGCCTTCCTCTGCAATACGTCAGCCCCTTATCCAAAAGACCGTTGACATACCCATGTCAAGAGAAAAAGAGCAGTGGACCACAAAAAAGAGAATGTTGTTGTTGTTGGACTGCAAATGACGCGAGTTGTCAACGTGAATTAAAATAATTGATTTATTTTTAACGCAAGTTAAGCGAATAACAAAAGTAAAATTGACAAGCATAACAATGTATGGAAGCACGACGAATTAATACCCTTACAACTACTTGTAGTAGATGTAGGTGTCGGATATATTTAGATTGCATTTTTCAGTTTTGAGATTAGGCTTTAATGATATACAGAGATTTAATAATGAATCTTAAAAATTGGTTCTAAAGAGAGCAATATATAAATTTAGAAATTAACTATCACACATCTATAAAATTTTTTTCAAAAATTGTACCCCATATACCGCCTTCAAAAATCAAAATTCCCTTCCATGAGCTGAGAAAACCTGAAAAGGGCCACCCACTTGAAAGTTGTCAGTCGCAGGAAAGTTGACTAATTTGAAGGGTTCTTAGGCTGCTTGAAAAGGAATGAAAAACAAATATTATATGAAAGTTATTAAGGGAAGCAATAAATATGCAATTAACAAATTTGTAAAAAATCTGTACAGTTTACTAAACTTATTAACCAAGTGAGCAAATTAGAAAAGGGCTGACAAGAGAAAGGGGTGTCTTGTTACAAAATCAAAAAGAATTGCCAGAGTTGCCCCAACCACGCCATTCCCTTATCTTTTGCCCAATTTTGTGTAAATTGTCAAAATTATTAATTGCGGTCATTATTTACAGCTCCTTTCAGTTCAAGTTCTATAGTCAAAGCATATCCTGCGGGGCTTTGTCACTGCCGCCTTCCGCCCCCTCAAAATACACTCGAAGACACAAACCCCTCGAACTCCATTTTAATTAGCCAATAAATGCCGTTGTGAAAATTACGCCACAATGAGAATTAATGCCGCCTGTTAACCGTAAGCGATTTGTTATCGTTAAAATATAAAAAGAATTTGACTTTGCCCCGACATTTGGTAAGTTGTTAAGCTGCCAAAAACTTTGACTAACCGTCCTTTTTATACCTCTTCTGGGTTAATCGCTTTCTTGCCTGCCCGCCCTTTTATTAGCCAACATTAATATTTTTATAGAATTGCGTCCATTCTGTCTGTTGTGTGTATATTTGATACAAGTCGCCAAACTTTCTGTTTCGCCTCGTTAATAAAGACATAACGATAGCCTCGAGTCTTTTATTGAAGTGTCTTCATTTAGTTGCGACGTCCGATAAGTTCCCGAATTTCATATAAAAATTTATAATGTCAATTGTTTGATATAAATTAAATAATTTATAGTATTTCTGTCTAGTCTTAGCATTGGATCTGCGGAAGTTTAAGTGTAATTGTTTTGGAAGAGTATGTAAATAACCTATTTTTTTTAATCTTAGATTCGGAAATTACATTGTTTAATTATAATAAGAAAAACGATTTTTAGGAATCTTGCAAATTGACTCATAACAAATAAAATAAATTTTATATGTAACTCAAATGTGAAATTCAGTCGTAATAATCCAATTAATATTACAGTTCAAGACGAAAACAGTAGTTATAAATAAATGTATATATTTTATTTTAAGGTCAACAATAGTAGTATATTTGATTAATTTATTAATTCTGCTCTAAGAAAAAACATACCCTTACCACAATCAGTATATGGAATTAAGTTCCTTATTCCTCGTTTTTATTGACAGTTTTTGTTGTTGTTTTGGATGTGTGCTCGATACGCAAATGCGAAATGTTATCAGCTCATAACGCGAGGCGTCACATTGCCACAATTACTTCCCCGCCTGCAGACAATCAGGAAGAGCAACAACAACAACTACAACAACAACCAGAAGAAGCACAATTGAAGCATTTAATCAAAATAAATAAATCGGTAAATGTTGCCGACAAGTTTGAGGTTGAATTTTTCAAATTGGAAGGATGCCAATGACAATAAAGAAAATGGCAGTCAGCTGGAAAACTTCGGATAAGGTGCAAAGATACATTTTCAATACATATAAAAAATGTGCGAGCGATTCGTTGATTTTAAAGGAAATTTCAAACGGAAATTATCTAAAAAGTATGGGGAAGTCGTATATTTTTTTTTTATTTTAGTATATATATAAATTCATTCACAACATACTTACAAGCATAAATATATGATGCGATAGGAGCAGAAATGGCAAACCAATTCAACTTTACACGCAAAAGCGAATCCGAGAACCCTTTTCTGCATACCGAGTATTATGCGATTTGCATATATAAATAAACTTTATCAAAAACATATTCATAGCGCCCGCACACATTTACAACATGTGGCAAGAGGGGCAAAAAAACGATTTTCCACTTGACATGTGCTCAAGTGGCTGCCACTCGGAGTTGCTTTTGCTTTTGCTATTGTTGTTGTTGTTGTTGTTATTATTGCGAGGATATTCAATCTGTTTTTTCCATTTAAACAATTTTCAAAACTTGTTTATAACTCAATTTTGCAAAATTTAACGAAATAACACTTAAATAAATAAACACAATGCGCACACAGCATCAGCCAAAAGTTGAGCTCCAAATGAACAATTCCCCAGTTTTGGATGATTGTTGTTGCCCATTGTTGTTGTTGTGTTGCCCGCTTCTCACGCATGTAATACAATAACAACAATAGCAAGAACAACACTAACAACAATTGCTTTTGTTGTTTGCCAGCTCTCAACAAGCACGCGAAGAATCCTCCAAACAAAATGGATATATCAAGCGCTTTAGTCCTGTGTGCTCCAAAAAGGATACACAACAAGTGAAATTGCCAAATGCCATTTGCTCTCTATATATGTTACATGTGTGTGTGTGTTTATCTGAGTGCATTTGTAAGTGTATTTGTAAGTGCTGGAAGGAGTATTCGTGGCAGCTGTAATTTCAGACAGACTTGCAAAAAATGAAACGAATCAACAACTTATTAAAAGCAAATTCTGCACGTTATTTAACACAAATGCATAGCAGACACATTATTTTAATTTTAAAAATGATTTTGGAATTATTACCACTTTTCTGTATACCTTAATTTACCTTACTTAAATTGTGCATTTGTAGAATTAGCGGATATTTTATAAAATATCATATAATGCATATACTACACCATTTTATGGTTAATTGTATGGAAATTTATTTCTTAATTTCCTACTAAGATCTATATAATCTCAAATAAATTTGAAAAAATTGTTCCATCAAATATCTAAAGATGTAATAAATATATCCATGCTATTCAATAAATATTTTACATAACAAGAAAATTGTTTAAAACTATAGATTTTATCCACATACATCTAAAACTATGAATAGTTATCTAAAAAATTATTTAACAAAATTAAATTCATATCCCAAAACAACAAATATTTTATTAAATTTCGGATTCATTGAAATTTAAAATGAAACTATTAAAAGCAAGCTATACTATGAAAATTAAAGCAAACCATAAAGTTTCTACTAAATCTTAATAGAGCTTTCAACTTTGGCGGAATGTCTAAGGTCTTCTTCTTAAATTACAATCCGGTTTTTGTATAGGCCTTGCAGATATCCAAACTTTATCGTTTCTTAACGGATAAGAATACTACTTTATATAAAACCAACAAAAAGTTACTGTCGCACTCCGTTTAAATTAAAAATACTAAAGAGCATTGCATTCAAGCACAACTTGTGCACTGATAAGCTGCAGCTCAACTTGGCAATTGCTAATTAGCCGGGTTAACATCTCTCTTCTCTTTTCTGCTCCCAACCTCTTCTCCTCTCTCTTCTGCTCCTGTCAAACCAAGAACCCATTGTTTTTCAGCAACTTCTCCACTTGAGTGTCCACAATTTATGCATTTCCATGGCAATAACGTTGAAAAGCGTCGCAAATGAAATGCCATTCAAATGTTGTGAGAGTCTGGCTAAAAGGGTTGGCTTGAGTTTGGGTGGCTTTTGGTTAGTTGGTTAGTTGGTTACCTGGGTTGACTGTGCACCCTCAGCCAAAGGTCATGCAAATTAGTGCAACAACACTAACAAAATCAGCAGATACAACAACAATGCGAAAGTTTTCATGAATAGAAACTGCCACAGTCTCAGCTCCCAGCTTCAGATTCAGCTCAACGTTCGTAATCTTGGGCAAAAACTTGTAAAAGTAACTGGATAATGCAGCCAGAAGCTGGAATGGCATAGAAATGCAACCCACGGGAGAGGCTAATAAAATGTGACACTCCGAGCCAAGGGAGAAAAACCTCGGGTGGTTTATGTTGTTTTTTGTATATCTTAAGTATTTACGATTAAACAATATTAAATTTATAGTGGACATTTGTCGTATTGCAAGCAGCTGATTTCTTTAGATTTAAAAACATATTTTGTGACATACAATATGTATGTATTATTTAATTAGAATTAAAGCGTTGATCTTCTACGTGCAAGGCTTATAAACTTAACTATTCTTTTTCTCATTTCAGCCTTTATCAAGTTCTAAAATAAGCCATTCCGCATCTTTTCGTTTATAGAAATTTTTTCGAAATCAATTTAAAATGACTTTACGAACAGTTCCTAGCTTAAAACTTCTGTTTTCACGAGATCAAACGTTGTTTTTCTTACTCACCTCTAGTCTGTATTAAATTTGAGTTTTGTTTATGCTGATGTTTAGTTATAACCGTCAGCTTATACATTTTATTACAAATATACCCAAATCATTACTCATATTTATTTAACATTATTTAACTCTGTTTAATATAAGCTCTCTGTTAAAATATTTGTTCTGTTATGCTCAAAGCTTTGCTTGAAGCTGCTTTTATTTCAGCTGGAGGATCTGACATGATAAAATCTACAAAATTTTGACTCTTTTTCTTACTAAAAGCTTTGTTAAAGCTTATTGAGATGAGCAGAGTTTGAACAAATGTTGTTAATCACTTATAAATTAAATAATTCGAATAATTTGTAGATAGTATAAATCAAAATCTATTCAGAAATCGTAATAACTAATTTAGTCCGAAAGTTACTGAAGCAAATGAGACTTTAGTTCATTGAGGCATAGAAAATTACTTACTAATTTGCTGAATATTAACAACTCGCAAACATCCTTGCAAATGTCACAAACACACACACAAACACACACATTTCCGCACACCTTGTGAAATTGGAAACGTTCAAATAATTAATAAGCAAATTAATATCTAATATGGGCAAATAATGAGCCAATATTTACGCAAATATTGAGGGAATGGCAAACGTAGTGCTGAAATTACGACATCAGAGAGCCTCGCACACCCACACACAGGAATGTGTCTGGATGTGTGTGTGTGTGTAAGTGTGCCTATTCAAATGCCATCATTATCGTGCTCATCATCGTTTACATGGCAAGTGCCCAACATGCCACAACGTCTGCCTCTTACTGTTGCTCTTGCTGTTGCTGCTTCATTATCCTTATTACTCCTTTCGTAGCTGTTGCTTCAGTTGCCAGTTTTCAGCTTTCAGCTGCCAGCTTCCAGCTCATGCTCCAGCTGCAGAGCTGCGTTATTGTTTCCATTTTGATTTATGTCTGGCTGCCTCAGTCTAGGTCCTTCCATTCCCGCCCTCCAGCTCATCTACAATTTTAACGTTGTTAACCAAATTGCATAAATTAAGTGTGTTCGTTTGCTTGAGTGGCGCTGGCTTGGCACAGCTCAGCTAGTTGCTGTTGGATCTCATCCTGACTTTCCTCTATCTCCCCCCCATCTCTCTGCTCCTGCTTATAGACATCCTTCAGGCATCTCGACTGCATTTGTGTTGCTAATGTGCGCACATTAGACGCACATGTTGCCACAAGTTGAAGCTCGACGTTGCCAGCTTTGAGGCGCAACAACTCTTTCGTCTTCTACTGACTTTAGCGCTGTTTTATTTCATTTTTGTTGTTGCCTCCTGCTGTGGAAATCTCAAAAAAACTCACATAGTTTTGCAAATTCTGTACATCACTTGTCTTTTATAATTTGCCATGGAAATGAGAGTCAGTAAACAGGGTTCCCTTAATTAAGTTATGCTGTGAAAATTAATCTGGAATTAAAAATAAAATATAATTCAAACTGGAACTGAAACTTTGTAGCAATGTTCAATTAACTTGAAAACGAAATTTTTCAAATGGATCAACTACAACGCGTATTTAAAGACTAAGAATCAATACAATCAATCACCAATTAATCAATGGAAAAGCAAATGCTTATGGTGATAGATATATTAATAATTTAAAGGAATGAATAAATTTCCATAAATTTGTTTCACCTTTTATGAAATATAACTCACCTAGTTATTATGTGTAAATGTCGATAGTCTAACAGGTGAGATAAATGAAATTATATATGTTACATTGTAAGCGCAGACAATTGAGATAATTTGAGTATATTCTAATATCAAACAGTTTATAGTAATTGTATGACAACTGAAAAGACTAGTTCATTTTGAATTGTGGAGCAACAAAAGCTGCTCAAATTATAGAAATTGCTCGAGCATTTAAATATATCTGTAAATATTTGCACGACTTGCACAAATGACTGCAAATTGCTGTGTCGCAATTTGCTTAATTATATTTGCGTTGACAATTTGAGTCGGTGATTAGTTGTAAACAATATCGATTGAGGGAGCTATAAAAAGCTGACCGTTTCTAGCCGTAAGTTCAAAAGCTATCCAATGAATTTCCACTACGGTTTCTTCCTATGCATGTTGTGTCTGACACGGGCCGAGCACGACGAGCTGAATGTGAGGCGCATTATGAAGGAAATGGAAGTAATACCCGATGTGATCAAGGAGCCGCCCAAGGAGCTCTTAAAGGTTTGCCTAAACCTCTTATCCACCACTAAACTTAACCAATAAATTGCATATTTATTTCAGATGCGATTTGAGAATGATCTGGAAATAGTCGAGGGAAAAGTTTATACGCCAGCCGAGTTGAAATTTCAGCCGAAACTCGAATGGAATGCGGATGCCCAATCGTATTATACCATTGTAATGCTAAGTCCCGATGCTCCAAGTCGTGAGAATCCCATGTATCGCTCCTGGCTCCATTGGCTGGTCGTCAACGTGCCCGGCAAAGATGTGGCCAAGGGTCAACTTATTTCCGAATACTATGGTCCCTTGCCGCTTAAAGACAGCGGCCTTTGTCGCTATGTCGCTCTCGTGTATCAGCAATCGGATAAATTGAATTTTGAGGAAAAGCAAATGGATCTGAAAAGTGCCGAAGATCATAGCAATTTCGATGTGCAGAAATTTACGCAGAAATACGTTATGAACGATCCACTGGCTGGCAATGTTTTCCAATCCAAATGGGATGATTCTGTGCCGGAACTCATGAAAATGTTGTACGACGTGAGTGAGTGAAGGGAACGACAGTGATGAGGCTCTAACATGAATAATTTCTTAAAGTTTTGGTTATGGGTTCCTATAAATATAGCTTATAAATATTCAACTTTTCATTTACTTGAATTTTAATTAATCATATATTAAAAAAATTATTTTAAAAAACTGATAAATATGTGTATATTTAAATAAAATCTTAAAGATTAAATTTAATTTAAAGCATTGCTGATAAAAAATAACTCACAAGTTATTTTGTCAAGGGAATAAAAATCATTTAAATGCATTAAATATGTAGCTTAAATAAAATTTGTGAGATTAGACAAAATCACTTTGAAACGTAAACTTATCTCTTAATTTAATACCAACTACCAACTACCAATTGTGAGAGTCTCTAAGGAAGTCTTTGAGTTAAGTAGTATCCTTTTGAACAAGTAGAAAGCATGTCGAAAAATAAACTTTACAAAATGCAGACGTCTAATCGAAATTTAACTAACTTTTACAATACCACAAACCCAACCCAGTATCAGGCAACAACATTGATTGACTTGCTACATTTTCAAAGTACAACTGTGCCAGCTATCGCTTTACACTTGCAGAAAAGTCACTTAAACTTTGCAATCTAGATAAGAGGTAATGCTAGATTTCCATTTATATTTCCTCTAAAACCCAAAACCCTCCCCCAGTTCCGATTCCAGTTCGTAACAAGTGTTAAAGGTGCAACGGCAACGCGACTCTGTGAAATGCGAGTGTTGTCAAGTGTTGCCAAGTCAACTTACTGAAAGAAAAGGGATGGGGAAGTGGGAGAAGGAAACTGGGAACTGGGGACCCACTTGAATAGTAACTAAACGCAGAGGGCACAAAGCGTTTTGTGGCAAACGGCAAATAACCTTAAGGTTAAGATTACAAGGTAATTTGATTCAATTCCACTGATAGGCGTGCCAAAAGCAACAGCAACAGCAACAACAACATCAAAACAAGATGCCAAAGCTTGAACTGATGCTGCAGGCAGCTTTGGGCCAATTTCAATGGCAATTTCCCAGTTCCACAGTTTCCCAGTTCTAGAGATGACAATGTCAAGATAGCAATTGTTGCCAGCAGCCAAAAAAAAAAAAAGACCTATTTATTTTTGTATATTTTCTTCGTTCTTTTTTATCAGTTTGTGTATAAATTTGCTTTTATTTTGACATATTTAGTGGCATCTTACTACGCCTGGACGATAAAGCCAATAAGGCAGCTCATGTGATGCTCACAAGCTGTTAGTCCATTAAAACGCAATATAAACACATATAAGTAAGTGAAAGTGGTTGCAGTTTCAATTGTGGACTGGAGTGAAATGGGATGCGGAGAGGATAGAGAAGTCTTTAGGCAACCCTTGAGTGAAAGAACATAAATTTAAATATGGTATGAAATGTTGTCTGGCTTTACAGCATGATGAAGTGTTAATTAAAATAAGTATTAAGTATTAGGCATTAGAGTTGGTCTTTCTAATCTTATACCAGATCAAGCTTAGCTTAAACTCTTCGATATTAAGCAAACATATTTTATTTATTTATTTATTAATATAAATATGTCTCAGGATACAGGGCACAAGATATCATTTGACCTATCAACCTCTAGTAATACCTTTTCTAATATATAATTATTTAATTTTTCTTTAACCAATTTTCAACTGCTTGTATTCGCAGTCACATGCGACTAGCTTACTAATTTCACGCTGGCCTGGTCACACTTTTCGTACATTTTTCCAGCACTCGTCGCACAGGGCGTATGAGTAATCTGCCCCAGCTCTGTCACAAATCCCAAAGCGCCAACACTCAGCTCTAGTTGAAGCTATGGCTCCAAGGCTCTCAAGGCCTGTGGCTCAACTTGCTATGGAGAAAAGTTTAGCAAGTTTCTTCTTATTATTTATCCCATGTGACAAATTTGCTGCAGCAGATTTTTGCCTCGCATAATAAATTATGCGTCGCAGAGCAAAAAAGAAACCATCAAAGATGTTGGCGTTACAAAAGCACAAAGATTATTAAATGCTCTAACAAATACTAGTTCTTATCACAAGTAGAAAATAAAACAAGCATTTAAAAGAATAACACTGCTTGAAATTGTTTAAAAATATAAACCATAAATCTATAAAATTGTCAGAATAAAAAAATACTTTAAGGCTTTTCTAATGCTAATTTAAGTGTCATGTTGTAACAATTTCAATTTGGAATGTAACATTGTTGCTGACCTAATCTAAATACCCTGAGTAAGTGCATGAGAAAAGAAAAGTTTCCGCGTTGGATAAAGTTTTTTGCACGTTTTAATTTAATAATCGACGACGAGTCGTTAAGTTGCCGCAAAGTTTGAACTTCCTTCGGGCCAAAACTTGATAGTTGTGCTGCATTTACATTTTACTTAATAGCCAACTGATGAGTAGGCTTTTAATTGCTTAAGCGACGGCCAAGATAAAAAGAGAGAGATGGCATCTGAATAAATAAATAGACAGCACACTTGTTGCATTTGAATTATTTATTGTTTTGTTGGATTTGCTCGAATCAATGACTGTGACACTTGCGTTGCCATTCAATATGCGAAACTTGCACTTGCACATATTGAATAACATTTCAAATGCATGCCTGACAAACACGAGCAAATGACAGGATGGCAGAGGACACCAGTAGTTGGACGAGTATGTGACCACACACACACACACACACACAGCCGCACACTTACATACATAGACTGCTGCTGACGTTGTCGTTTCTGTCACACAGTTAAAATGTGATAAATTCCATTAAATGACAGACGCACACAAGCATACAAACTGAATTCCATTTTGTGGGCTCAAATCAAAATCTACCAGACCCACGAACACACACCCACACACACACACCCTATACACCCGCACAAATACTAAACATCAACTTGAAAGTTCATGCTCCACATTGAAAGCCAAACTGCCACCGACAGACGACATTTGTACGCATCGCATATTGAAATTGTAATTTGATTTCTGTCTTTTGCCACCAACCGAAACAACAGCGAGAACGACAACTCTTCAACTGTCCAACTGTCTCTCCCTCTCTCTTTCTATCTTTCTAGCTTTATCTCTCATTCTGCATCTGTCAGTCAGATTGCAACCTATTATAACCCGCAATTGCAATTAATCAACTCTAATTAAAAGAAAAGATCAATAGCTGTTGATTAGTATAACATAACATTTTAAGTGACGCGATTTAGCATTTACTGCTATTGTTAACAGTTGCTGTTGCTAATCTTTAACATAGGAAGATCAAGGTTTTAGATCAAATTAATTATTTTCATATTTAAAATAGCTTTCAGTTTAATTTTTGTGATTTTAATTTGAGTTTCATTATGGCGTTCATGAGTTTTTAAAACTCCATTTTCTTTCTGTAACCTCTTCGAATTTCTTATGAGCTAAGCAGTTGAATTAGTTTTTAACTTCAATTTAATAGCAGCTGATATACTTCACTATGCTTTTTAATCTGATTTTTTTTTAATTTCTTGGTCAAAAAGCTTTTTCTGAATGTATTTTTTATTTACATAACATTTTTACAGCTTACAGTAGCTTTTAAGCCTTACAGCTGCTGTATACTAGATTTGTTACATTTTTTAAGGCTTCGTCTAACGTGTAATAAAAGATTTCAAAGGCATTATTTAATATATTTCATTTTACATTCTCATAAAACTCGAATACAGTCTCTCTAACTCCTTTGTGAATCTGACAACAGACAAGGCCTCGCGGCGCACTTAAATCATTATTTAATTTTAATTTTAAATGCACTTTTTTCTGTCTTTTAGCAGTGAGTGCGTTGCGCGTACAACGAGACAAAGAACTGGGCAAATAAATAAAATAAAATGGCAAACTCATTACATGGCAAGTGGCGAATGGACGCCAAGTGGCAGCGTCACGGCAACAAGTCCTGCAACGAGATCGACGTTGCACGCCGGCAACAATGCAACACACACACTCACACACAGCCATACAACAACAACAAAAAATTGGAAAAAAAATGGACAACAATGCGCCGCTCAAAAGGCACAATGGTGGCTCAACACACGACTACCTAGGGCTGCCCCATTTTGCGTCCTGCCGCCTCTCAGCTGCCTCATCTTTGCTTCCTGTTGCTGCTGCTGCTCGGTTGGTTGCATTGTTCGGTGGCAGTGGCCAAACGCCAGCAGCGATGGCAGCGTCGACTCCATTGGGGCATTGATGCCAGGTGACAGACGGGAAAAGCTGCCAGCCAAGTGTACGAGTATGGGTGTGTGGAGTATACAATTTTCCGACCGCAACCAGGCATGTTTTCAAGCTAATTGCTCGCTATTTACATTTTAAATTGAAATACTTAAAGTGTCCGTTTACTACAATTTTAAATATAAATTAGCCTAACTTTAAATTCCTTTATGCTTAAATTTAAATGCCATTTATTTATTTTTTAAATTTAAATAATAAACTGGATAAAATGAAGTCTTGCCTAGTATTTAAGATTATTGTATTCAAATAGCAACAGCTGCTACTTAACTTAGTCAATGTTAATAACATACTCTGTAAGTCAACATCGAATTTACATTTGCTGCTTTTGTAAACAGACAAGAGAGAGAGAGACAGAGAGTATTTCTACTATTTAACAGGGTTAGCATAGCATTTTCATTCTAAATGAGATTTAGATCAAATACAAATTGAATACTAATTTACATAAATTCGAATATCATGAAATACAAATAAACTAATTTCAGTAAATGTAATAAGTAAGATAAACTCACACAAACATATTCTGATACTGTTAACTTAAAAGAGCGAACTTAATTTATTCTTCTTTAACATAGTTATATATTTAAAAAATATCGGCATAATATAAATACCAGTCAGCAGTCACAAAGAAATGAATATAAATAAATTAACATTGTGGTTAATATTAGTTAAAGCGTATATATTAAACTCTTTAGAATTTAGCTGTCAGTTGACAAAAGTTCAATTTTTCCATAGTTTGAATAAAATTCAGCCATACATCATGTACAAGCCTTAAAAATATGCCTCTGTCAGAATGATCTATGCGACTAATCACATACGTATCACCGAAAAATAGAAAGGGAAAAGCTGACAAAAAAGTAAAGAAAAGTAAAAGTGACTTGCATATGGCAAATATATATTTATAGAATATTGAAAAAACAACAACGGAAAACAGGAAAAGGAAAAACTGAAAGAAAAAAACGGAACGAAGAGTGTAAAAAATGTGCAAACATTAAAAAGATTTAAGTAAATTTGTCTTGCTGCGTGTGCCATCAATAACTTTGGCAGCATATTTGACTTCTGGGGCTGTTACGATAGACGTATATATATACACATACATATATATTTTTGCAGCATCTCTCCCTCTTTTGAACTGGCAGCTTATTACATTGTGGAGGGATTTTGTTTTTGGGGAGTATTTTCAGCTGGACGCATAAATCCAAAAAGTCAATGCAAGCCTTTTTAAAAATGTTTGGTCTAGTCGCCTGCCAACCAGTCAAACCAGCTGCTGCTCCACTTCAGCCACTTCACTCAACCCAGTCTCTTAACCACCCAATCCACTCAACCACCCAGCACACAGTGTGCCAGCTATCTGGCTAATGTTTGCTCTTGGCATAGCATTACAAACATTAGCTTTTGGCTGCTGCCATGCCATGCAAATATAGCCCGCAACTTCTCTTCCTCTCACTCTCTCAAATTACCCGAAAAAGTATGCTACAATTTCTGAATAGAGGGCGAGACGCTCTAGCTAATTTTGTGTTTCCTTCTCTTACACTTTATCCCATGTAATTTTAAAATCGATAAGCAACAGAGTTTTCTTTGCCATTTCCCTCACTCTCCCCCAATTTTTCCCTTTGCCATTTTGTTTTGCCATATTTTTGCATGAATATCACGAACTTGTTGTCAAAAATTTCTACCTTATCGACTTTAGGCCATGGAATCGGTTGGAATCGCGGCGACCACTCCGAACATTTCCACAATAGGTGTGTGTGTGCGTGTGTGTGTGTGTGTATGTGTGGGCGTTTTGTTGCGGTAAAAACAATTTCCAAAGTTGTCAATAAAAAGTAACTGCTCGAATTTTGGCTGTCGAACGGCAGCGAAAAGTAAGAGGTGGGCAAAGGGAGGATGTCAAATTCTTATGCACGGTTAATGTTAGCCATTTTCTTTGCCTTGCTTGTCAAATGCAGCCCACAACGACAACAACAACAAGAAGAACCACAACAAGCTCAAATCCAATAACAAAGGATTGACGTATTTCAAGTGGCCCACAAATGACAGCGCATTTCGTATGCATGAGAATTGTTAGCCTCGATTCTCGTATTTTTGATTACACAATATATAGGTCACATTTGTAGCTGAGAAATGAAATTTTCAAATTTTTTTGAAATATTGCCATACTATATAAAATAAATCGAATATTTTATCTAAGATCCTTTTACTGACAAGTTTGCATTCACTATGAAAACATTTTGAAATTTATTCCAAGAAGGTTTCCGCTTTCAGGAATCATCAAATGGGCTAAACTGAATTTGTTTGAACTAAATTGTTGTTTAAGTTAATTACATATTCGTGGCTTTTCATTAGTTTTCATATTTATTTAATAATTATAATTAATTTAGAATTTGAAAAATATATAGATAACTTTTTATTACTTATCTTAGGCTTTTATTTCTTTTAATACTTCATCTATTTTTAATTTAATTCAAACATAGAAACAACAGCTAGTAAACTCTATATACCTGTAAAATACATCTGTAGTTCTCAGACAAACTTAAAATTTTAGCATAATAAATTAAGCTCCTTTCATGTCTTTAAAGTTTAAACCCATAAGCTTTAGGCACCCCGAAAAGAAAACTCAAAAAGGGCATTACAAAGTCAAAAATAAAAATGTTTTGTGGGGAATCCCCTCCACGCATACCGAGTATTTGCGACTTAATCAACAAAAGTACTAATTGCATAGAAGACTCGCTGACATTGATGTCTGTTTTGTCTGCCTGTTGATGTGTCCGTCTGTTTGTCTGTCTCGCTGGCACATTCACCTCCATTGCCACTTCCTAGTCACTCCATAGTCACTTCCATATCCCAATTTCATTTGCGCTTATATGCAATGGCAATAGCAATGTCATTACCTTTACCTTTGGGCCCTGACGCTAAGCTGTCTGCATGCGTAGGGGGAAACTCCCTCTCCCTCTCGCTCTTCCTCTCTTCCCCTCTGACTCTGCTCGGTCCCTTTCTGTCACATTGCCTCTGGGCCAGTCGACGCACAACTTCATTAACGCAAAGTAAACACACGCATGCAGTTGTTGCTGCCAGCAAAGTGTTTGATGTTGTTCGAGTTGTTGTTGTTGTTGTTGCTGTTGCCAGTTTAAAGTTACATTTTCGAAATTTTCAGTCAGGAGGGAAGGGGGAACAAAAGTGCAGACAAGCTCATCTTAACTGTATTTGTTGATTCACTTAGACGTGCTTTAAAGTAGAGCATAGAAATTAAATTGCGCATACGCCGTGTGGAAAGATCTTTGGCATCTTTTAAATGCATGCAAATTAACATGATTTAAATAATTAAATATAATTTGATGTGCTTTGCGGTTATGCCGTTGTTATTGTTGTCATTGTTCTTGCTGTTGTTGGCATTGTTGTTGTTGCTGTCGGCACGTTTATGAGACTCCGCGAGAGTCCATTAACAAAACATAACGATGTGTCATGTGACTCATAACAGGCACAAAAAGCGACACACACGCACACACTTCTACACACGCATAGAGAACAGGCAACCGCAAAAAGCGGCGCTTGCTGCGCATTTTCCTTTTTTCTTTCAAATTTATGAGTTGTCGACTGTCTAGATGTGTGTGTGTGTGTGATCTGTGTGAGTATTGGTGTGTGGCTTCTAACAAGCCTAACGAACTGCCAAATTACGCGAAATAGCATTAAAAATTTAAATTTTGTTCGTGCTTCGTCAAAAGCGTAAGCGCCCCAAAAAGTAGGCAACAAAAATACGCACAAAGCTTCAGTCTAAATGGCCATTCAAATTTGTTGGTGCCGTTGTTGTTGTTGTTTCTTGTTGTTATTGTTGCTCCGCCCGAAATAAATCACTTATCAAATGGCAGACAAAGTGCTGTTAAATAACGCTCATAATAAACAAATATATGTATAATAAACGTATGTATGTATATGGCTTACAGGTACTAACTGCATTTGGAATAGAAGCAAGCAAAAAAGGGGGAAGAGTCAGTCAAAACAATTATTGCTGATCAAGAGTATATAGAACAAATAGTTCACTGTTTAAAATATCAGCAAATATTGTATTAGATTATTAGAAACTTAAATTAGACCTAGAAAATTCAAGTAGATTTTTAAAATGAAATTATTTAAAATTTATAAATAATTAAAGTGATATTTTTTAGCTATAAGAAATTTCAACATATCTTAGAAAAAATCCTTAGTCAAAACAAAAATATTTCTGATTAATGACGGCATTAACAAATAATTGTACGTTTAAATAGTTACAAATTTAAAAGAGAAAGTACAAAGAAGAGTTGTGTGTAACTAAAAGATTATTGTAGCAAATAAATCAAATTTGAAGCAAAACAGAAATTTAATTAAATAAAATTTTACATTGGCCTTGTCAGCTTATTGGTAAATAAATTAATCCTATAGAGAATGGCATACTATTTATAACGGGCATTTCATAAAATTGAAGATTTTAAAGACTTGAGTTGTATGTTGTACTTGCAGTAAAAAGTGCCCATATGACAAGAGTCAATTTTGAAATGAAAAATAGCTTTACAACCGCATGTTAAGTCCTGCCTACTCTATCTTGCTCTTACACACACACACACACTTGCGCTCTCTCGCTTTCTTTCTTTCTCTCCTGGAGCAGTGTTTATCGTCAGGGCGTAGGCAACATACAATTGTACAATATTTCCGGTAAGGTAATAAATAAATTGCATACGTAATTAAAATCGACGACTGTGCAGGCCTCGGACTTCGAGACAGGTTCTCGGCAATTGTAACAGCAATTACAGCAACAACAAAAGAATTGCAAGAATAAGAAGATGGAGGAGAGAAAGAGAGAAAGAAGAGGACGAAACAAAAGTTTTCTGACTTGACTTGTGCTTCCTTTTAACGTCAACCAGTTGCCAGTTGCTGTTGTTGGCAGTTTTTTTGTTTTTGTTGCTGTTGTTGCTGTTGTTTTTTCCTACTTACTACAAGTTGCATGTGAAACATGAATGTGGTTTGTCGTCGAGTGCGGAGAAACAGAAAAAGAGGCAGTTTTGAGAAGGTAAGCACTGTTAACTTGCCTGCTTGTCTGCTGTTTGTTTTTAATTTTATATCATGGGTTGTCTCTGGAGTCCGCCTCGCTTGTTGAGCCATTTGCATGACAAAAGCTCAACAGGAGCTGCCCACTGTAGTGGAGTGTCTTTACGTCTAGGAAACACCTTTTGATTGTTCCCAGTTCCCTTTTCCTTCTTCCATTGTTTGCCACAAGTCACGCAATTCGTGTTTGAAACAAGAACCTTTCATGCTCATAACTAGCCCATAACTTCATTTTTCACAACTTGAGAAACAACAACAACACAAAAACATCCATTGTTCGCCCTTTGTTGTTAATTCATTTGAAGTTAGGTTTTTAGCCAAAGTCTTGTGATTGGAGAGAAAATACGACAGAGTCACATTAAATAAAAGAAATTATTTATACAGTGGCATTTTATAATTATGAATATTATATTTACAACTGAAAAATTACGATTATTAATTTGCATTGTAAATGTTTTTAAGCTAGAGTTTTTAATTTCGTTCTTTTTAAAAGACAATGTTTAACCTATAACGATGAATTACAAGCGGTAACAGCGAGCAAAGAGTTTACAATTTTCTGATTGATAACAGACAATATAGTATATATGATATCACAGAAAAAGGTACAAAAACGAAACAAATTTCATAATCATTGCTTAATTCTTTTTCAGGTGACATCCTTACACGCAGCTGTAAAATAACTTTTTTTTGTAACAGCTTTAAAGTCAAGAAATTATGAAAGGCATAAATGTTGTCGTCGACGTTGTTGCTGCTGCTGTTGCTGATGTTGTTGCTGTCATGCGAGCCATTAAAAAATCAAAACAAGTTAACAGCAACCAGCAAGTAGCAGGCGAGCCGGAAGCCGGAAGTGAGAACAGGGCGCTGCCGCAAGTTTGCGGTGGCGACCGCGTGCGGCGTGTGCAGGAAGTGAACACATCGCAACGGCAACGGCAACAACAACAACAGAAGCCACAGCAGCAACAGCAACAGCAACAACATTTGAGACGACAGTCCAAGCAGCCATTGCTGTTGTTGTTGAAATTGTTATATTGCTGCTGTAGTTGTTGTGATAGTTGCCTCATGTTCTGTGTGGCGCTGAAGCGAGCAGCTCGCGATAAAGTTGCCAACACGTTAACAAGTTACAGATGTATATGTGTGTGTGTGTGTGTGTATGCCCATGTAGTCCAATGTCAGAGCTGTTAGCCGACCTGTTGTTGGGACCTTAACAAACGAGGGTCATTTGCAACGGCCTCGCCACCTAACCGCCTCACACCCTCCTCCCCTTTGTGAGCCACCGTTTGCTGCCCCTGGCAACAACTAATCGACAACATTTTTGGTAACAATTCAAGGCTCAAACTTGAATCATTTTATGGAGCCACCATTTTAACGGACAACCAAGCGACAGCCCTCTGGCCAATACTGCAACAACACTGTATCTGTCTCTCTCTCTCTTTCTTCATCTGTCTGTCTTTATCGCTCTCACTCTCTCACAGCAGCGCTTTTGGCATTATAATGCCATTAACTTTGTCAGAATTTAGCGCTGCAAATTTTCGCTACGACTATTTATGCATAATGAGCTCAGAACCACATCCACACACACACACACACACACACCCACCAAAATATATGTATAAGTGTACAAGCACAACATACACTTGCAACTGGCAGGACTGCAGTTGATTACCCAATACACATTTCGATTGAAACTCGGTAAAAGAAAATTCTTCAATGTTAAGGATTTATTTTCAATTGAGATTCCTCTGTGAATTTATTGAGACTTACTATATACAAACAGTCCAATCATTCTTACAATAAATTAGCATTGTCTTAAAATTAAAAATCTAAACGAAAAAAGTTTTCAAAACTGATTCAAAACTATACAAATTTCAACTCCAATCAAATAAAATATTTTGCATAAAGATAGTATTTAGTTATTCCTATTGCTGCAAATAAAAGCAGATTATAATTTTTGAAGTTTGGAGAGCTAAAGAATATTATAAGAGTATTAAATTGGTTATGCTTGATTTTCACTAGATACAGCGTCAATTTTCGAAAATTAGACTGTGCTGTTTACTATTTAAAGACATTTTTTTAGAGAGTTGACCACCATTTAACCAACGTTGACATCAAAGTGTATAGCCTATTGGGATGAAATTGACTATAATTATTAATAATAATTATAAGAAAACGTACGATTAAAATTGTATCCAGATCACCAAACAAGTCCTGTTTATTACCAGAAGTTTTTATTTTTTAAATTAGCATTTTTTTTCATTTTTCTTAAAAATTTTTTATTTGTTAATTTTGCATTAATTATTAATAATATTTGTTTACTGTGTTATTTGGATAACCAAATGAGGTTGTTTATGACAGCGGCAGCAACAGCACCCACTGGGTAACTAACAGAATCTGATGTTGGAGTTGGAGTTGGTGCTGTTGCTGGTTCTAGTTCTGGATGTGGCACTGACAGTGTCACTGCTTCTATGCCACTGCCATTGCCACACAGCCAGTTGCCACACAGCCAGTGGCAGCGACGACAGCAAGTGGCAGTACCGAGTACTCGTATTTGGCAGTCATAGATGTCAACTACTCGTAAGCTAGCCGGTCATAATACCGCTAAATATGTATGTGTGTGTGTGTGTGTGTGTGTGTGTGGGTGTAGTTGACTGTTGATGTAGCTTTTGTCTAGGGTTGCCATGGCAGGTGAAATTTCTTGGAAACACCGCACAACAGCAACCTCATTGTGGCAATTGGGTAGTCAAGTCTCGAGACAAAGTTGGCTCATGACTTGCACTGCAATTGACTCTGCATATATGTGTGAGTGTGTGTGTGGGTGTGTATGTGTATGTGTATGTGTATATGTGAGTACTGTACATGCTTGCGTTTATTTGCAGTGTGCTTGACTTTGCTCTCGTCAGCGAAAAATTTGTATTATTTGGCTTGGCTTTTTCGGGTTTCTCTTTCTCTCTACGCTTTCCTTCTCTTTCTGCTTGAATTTATGACACCGCACACAGAATTTTGCATATTTGCACTGCGCAAATTAATTTCGCTTGTTGTATTTGTGTTCTGCGGTATGGCAACGCCCTTTCCAGTTGTAAGTAGATCAAGAGTGTGTATGTTATGTTCATAAACGCGTTTGGTTAATTAAAAATTTCATCAAATTATTTGAATTTTCTCATGCGGACTCCAAGCACTATTTACAGATTGTATCATGAAAAGTACGTACTGAAAATTAAACAAAGTTTCAATTATAACTTGTACAATAACAATGTTGGCAACTCTACCATAAATTACATTTTTCGTTTATAGCTATGTATATATGTATATCACTTATTCCTAGTTTAGGACACGTAATGCCGTTAAGGCCTGTCAAAAATTATGTCAAAATTAAGAAATATTTTGACTTGAAAGTTGCTAGGTCAGAGGCTTGAACAACTTCGAACTGTCATAACTTTGGCAAAACTGTACCGATTTTCAAGCGGAATGTCATTTTGATCATGGTTTGGCCTCTATATTCATTCTGTATTCAAATCTTGTTTATTAAAAAAATTTAATTTTTTTTTTGACCAAGACTCGATTTTGATGCTAAGGGTCCCCCCTTTGAAATTTCGAAAATTTTAAATTTTAAATCTCAAATTTTCACTTTTAATCAACTCCTTACATCTTAATTAGTATAAAACAACGCTTTAAACTTGATTCTGAGTCCTTTAATTTTCTTGTAAAAAATCATGTCAAAATTAAGAAATATTTTGACTTGTAAAGTTGCTAGGTCAGAGGCTTCAGCAACTTCGAACTGTCATAACTTTGCCAAAACCCAACCGGATTTAAAGCGGAATGTCATTTTAGTAATGGTTTGGCCTCTATATTCATTCTGTATTCAAATTTTTGTATTTAGAAAATTTTATTATTATTCGACTATCGAAGCCGTGGTTCTATGTTGATGGTAAGGGTCCCTCTTTGAAATTTCGAAAACTCAAAATTTTAAATCTCAAGTTTTTACTTTTAATCAACTGCTTATATCCTAGTTAGTATAAAACAACACTTTTAACTTGATTCTAAAACCTTTCATTTTCTTGTAAAAATTCCTGTCAAAATTAAGAAATATTTTGACTTGTAAAAATGTTCTATGTTAATTAAATTTACTTGCAGTTTTCTACATCATTAATAGATCGACATGTTTGTAATTTGTGTACTACTCGACTCAATTTGACTATAAATTTTACCAATACATTTAGTTTAAGTAGCACTCGAAACTGACAAAAACAAAACAGACAACAAAAACTGTAATAAATCAAGTAAAAATATAATAAATGTTTATAAAGTTAAGAGTCACGTTTTTTAGATTTAAAATTAACAGTCAAGTGCTTTCAAAAAGTCCATTTTGCTGTTTATTGTATCCGTCGAGAGGCAAAAGGTCAACTCCCTCCCTTAGCTCTCTTTCTCTTCCCTTCTAAATCTCTCTTTCTCATTCTCTTGAATCGCTGGCACCTCAAACCATTAAAAAATCCAGTCGGCTTAAATTTTGTAACTTTAAGGAATCCTACTGAAAAATTAACTTTTGTAGAATTTAGGGATGCGAGCGTATCTCATCAAAAATATATATTTAAAATATTTGTTTGTGAGGCAACAACAAAATAAAGAAATTTTCCGAAAGAATGTTTTAAAAAGAAAAATTGCAATGGCACTATCTACATCAAATACAATCGAGGATGTAGCTAATCAGCTTATAGAGCCTGCATAGTTCAAGAAATTCTTTAAATCATTCAAGCGTGCTTAAATTCAACTTATCAACAGGAAAATTTAGCAAAGAACTCTGTTTTCAGCTAACTTTTAATACTTTTAATGCGATTATCAATTTATAGATTGTATTTTATGTTTAAGATATTTATATTTAAGTCCCTTTCTATAACGACGACGTGACACGAAGCAAAGCACTTCATGCTGCCATCTTCAGTCTTATAAATATATGCGCTTTGGGTGGTAATGGCGAAAGTTTGACATTTGCATTTGTCACAGTCAGTGGGAAAAGTTTTCAGCTTAAATTCCTGCATGCATTTCAACACGCAATTGGCATGTGACAGTCAAAATGTTTGCACAAGATAAGACACACATGCAGAGGGAGATAGAAAAAGAGAGCGTGTGTGTTAGAGAGAGAGAGAGAGAGAAGGAGACAACAATGAATAGGAAAAGGAATACGAATCGAATGTTTGATATATCAATTTGAAAAGTTTGACTTAGTTTTCTCACTCGAGCATTTCGATTAAAGTTTTCCATGCGGCAGATTAAAAACTTTTTGTTCCGAGCTTAAACTTTTTGTGTGCCAAAATATTTTGCATTCTCTGCATTATTCTCCTGGCAAACATCCTCAACATCCAATATGCATTTGGCTTTTTTTGGCATGCCTAAAATTTGTAGTATGCCAACTGTGCCATGAGCATGAAAACAAGAAGAAGCTGTGGATGAAGAAGCCACATCAAGTGAATATATTTAAATATAATTTGGTGTCAAATATTTAAATGTGCTCAAAATCGAACTAATTTGTATAAAATGTGAATTAAAAGTTTTTGAGAAACTGTATATTTAATATCTTTAATTTTAATAGTTACGGGGATAGACAAATTCGACTTAAGTTTGAAAAATAATTGAAATAGAAATAACAACTGTACATATGTGTGGATACATTAACAAAGCTACTTCAAAGTTATACACCAGATCATATAATATTAAGTCCAGTAAAAAATCTATGTAATATTGTTAAAATAAATTTAAACAGACTGGCGGACATATGTACGAATAGAAGAGAGAAGAAACAATACTGAAATATTTTGACTTTAATTGTCTAAATAAAGTTTCAGCTAACATTAACATAAAGTTGTCTTATTTTTATTTAAGAATAAGTTGCTGATAATAAGAGGACAAAGATAAAAAACTAATCTTAAGATATATAATTAAGTTACAGTTGTATACTTCCAATATACATTTGTTCCCTTTGTACAACACAGCTCTCCCCTATCGAACTGAGAATAAAACCGTAGAAATACAAGGGCAATTTATAAATGGATATAACAAGTATTCTAAATATTATATTAATTTTATTGTTATACCGTATGTACACACCTGTCAATAGGCTGGGTTGAACGTTGCGTGTGTTCCGTAAATTAGCTTTTCATTAAAAAACAAGCAAAATTTGTTCGCAATGTTGTTGGAATTGAAAAGGGGCTCGGTTCGTGTCCGTGTCCATGTCCATGTCCGTCTAAATAAAAAAGGGGACACAAATTAGTTGCATTACTTGATTAGAGAGTTGCACAATGCTATTATTAAAATTCAATTTCCTTTACGTGCACGGACGTGCAGCTCAGCTCGTTTACGGCATTTGCATGTCTAATCGAACTTAACAGCGTTTCCATTTGCATTCCTGATGTGATAAATGTGTCCGGCCGAAAACATACACAGTGAGCGAGAGAGCTAGACTCATGAATGAATTTCAACGGTAAGTGCAAATTCCGGCGTGCAATTTGTCGTGCGATTTTTATATGGCGTGCTAATTTTATACACTTTGAACTCCAATAAGATTCCGGTCCTTAATGTAATCGCCATCATCCAGTAATTTGAAGTTTTTCATAATTTCCATTTATTATGCTTTCAGTATCTGGAAATTCACGTTTTGAAATGCAAGCTTTAATATTAAGACCAAGTATCGTTTGCATTAAGAAACTATTAATCAATTTTCAACTACTTTTGCGGAGTTTGGATTTTTAGTTTACTTAACTAAATCAGTCATTTTGTTCAGTTGGCATATCGAAAATCGATTACAAATTTATGTTAAATTCGAGCCAATAAAATTCCAAAAAATAAAATTAATTCGCCTGCACTGTTGTTCATATATAGCTATGCCTATTTTCGATGGTCGATTTCTAGCAAATTTTGAGAAAATCTTAAGTCGGAAATCTGGCAATTTAGAATATATATATGTTATTAACTTTTTTAAAATTATGCACAAGTTAAAAAAATAAAACAATTTGACAACTCTGTGCTTTTGGTGAGTATCGATACTCTTTTAAATTACCATCTCAATTTGCGGCAAAAATTCATCACTATACCCTGTTTCTAATTGACTTTTGAGATAATTTTCTCATAGTAAAAAGAGCAAATTATATAAAAAAAAAGAGGAAATTTTAATTGTAAAGTTTGTTAATTTAAAAACTTACTTTCCCACCTGTAAAAGCTAAATTTTCCTTTTGAGCTTTGGCAACACTGCTCGCCTCTAACTACGTCAGTGTTGCCATATGTTTAATGTTGCAAAAGTGCAACCCTGCGGCAGCATTGATAAGTGCTTGTCACGCCGTAAATATACAACAAAATTCGAGAATTTTGGTAAGCCTGGAGCATATATTTCGGATTGGTTTGATCTAAGGTCGACTGATTTAACAGTCAAAATAAAACTAACACCAGAATACTTTTAGAAATTCGATATTTCGTTACGACAAAATTAACCCGGAATTCCACACAAGCTTCCATAATGTAAGCGCTTTAATCAGCTGACCGATAAAATAACTAATTGAATCTCGTCCGTATCCAGATCATTATTCAAAGTTATTAACAGTACAGAGGCAAGATGTCGGATCGCAAGGCAGTTATCAAAAATGCGGATATGAGCGAGGAGATGCAGCAGGATGCCGTCGATTGTGCTACTCAGGCATTGGAGAAATACAACATTGAAAAGGACATTGCCGCCTACATTAAAAAGGAATTCGACAAGAAATACAATCCCACTTGGCATTGCATTGTCGGTCGCAACTTTGGCTCATATGTGACTCACGAGACTCGCCATTTCATCTACTTCTATTTGGGGCAGGTGGCTATTTTGCTCTTCAAGAGCGGTTAAATTACATGCCACATTTTGAGTTATGGCACAAAACCACCAACATAGTTTCTGCATATTCGCACACTTTAACACACAAACAAGCACACACTCTGATTTGAAATGGCACCTTGTTGATACATATATATTCCATGTAATCTCCCACAACACATATTAGCAGATTGGAATGGCATAATACACTTAAATACACACAGACAGTAAAACCACAGTTTAATATTCTATATTACGATAGAGTTCCCACAAAATGCAATTCTAATCAACTAATAGAACAAACTACACACATTTCGATATGAATTAAATCAACTATACCAAACAGAAACCCATTGTTTCCATAAATTCCCGCAATGAATTTGGCCACATCAATGCTAAAAGCTTATAAACATGATTATCGTTAATTTTAGATATATTTACAGTTATAATTTGAAGATAATGTCAACGATTTTAAATTTAAGAAACTCATTACCAGTGTAGATACTTATTATATTTTCTGTGGAATTGTGCAATATTTGAAACACACTTGCAGAATATCAGACAAATGTTTTTAATGAGTATGTTGTAAGTGTGCCAGTCCTAGTTTTAAATTCATTTACATATGGAGGCATCGAATGAGTTAACTCGGCATTATAACCTACAAATTTTAATTACAAACATTTATACTTTGAGATTTTTGATTAAATCTCTTTATTCTCTGCTTTCTGCTTTATTGAGTTTCGAGCACATATAAAAGCAAGTTCTCTGTTATTCGTAATATTACTTTTAGAAGATTTAAGTTATATACGTTCGAGATAAGAAAATATTTCCATACAACATTCAACCTAACAGCGACTTGTATTTAAATAATATATTATAGAAGCTTGATCGTACTTGCTGTATAAATACATATTTCGTAAAGCAACGCATAAAAAATAAGCTGATAAGCCCAGTCGCAAAAATATGTACATAAATGTCTCTCGATAAGGTCGACGAGAATTCATAAACGCACTTCAACATTTAGTTTCGTTTTGTCAGCACAACGCACCAATTGTTAAAAAAGTCTTAAAATGTTGAAAATTTATTTAATACTCCTTGCACTTGGCAGTTTTACATTATCAGAGTCTGCTCGACTGACAGATAAGGAGAAACAGGAACTCTTACAAAATCCCAAAATGCTTGACAGGCTTATAGAGAACACCAAAGAAACAATAAAAATGGACAGAGATCAATTATTGAATCTACGACATGGTATAGCACAAAATAATAACAACAACGAGCTATCTGATAAGGCGAGAAAGTCGGCCCGAGCGTTGGATATTATTCATAATGCTCTGGAGAAGAAACACAAAGACTCATGGGAATTGGCGAAGCAAATCAGAAGACAGTTTCAGAACGAGTTCAAATCACAGAGCTGGCATTGCATCGTGGGTAAAAACTTAGCTTACGATTTACAAAATCATGAGGAAAATCGTATCTTTATTTCTGTAGGCGATATGGATATATTATTATTTAATTTGAGCGACAATGTTAAAATAAATGAAAATGATAAAACATCATAATACAAAACAAAAGAAATTCAAGGAAATAGAAATAAAGCTAGCTACAGTGAGTGATAAAATTGTTTATATTTCTGGAAAGTGAGTTCAAAATCTTGAATTTTTTATTTGAGATTATAGGATACCCTTTATTAAGTATCAGAAAATTTGTTGTTAAACTAAATAAAATGTAAAACTTGGAGCAAATATGTTTATAATCAGAAATACAGTTGATAGATAGTTGACTAATCTATATAAAATATTAAGTAATTTACGGACTTGAAGGGTATGTTATGGTCGCGCACTTTCGACCATAATGTGGCTAGTTATCTTTTACAGCAACTGGCACATCGCACATCGATCAAGTCCTTTGAGTTAATCCTTGTGTATCGAGCTGCATAAGGTAAACAATGCTGGCCATCTGATGCTGACAGTCTGTGTGTATTGTGTGTGTGTGTGTGTGTGTGTGTGTGTGGTGTCTGTGAGTTTACACCTGACAGTGGCAAATAAAAATGGCTTAATTAAGTTAATTAAAATATTGTTGCTGTTGCACGCGGTTCACATTTATGTGCTTTTATTATCTCGGCGAATGGCAATTTTCGGACAGCAGGACCTTTGGCCAAAAGGATGTTGCCAGGATGGAGGCCATAATTATGCCAGGGCACGTAGCCGGAGCCGTAGAGCGAATGACAATACTATTAATAAAGTTGCTTTACTCGAAATATGTATTTATTTATATAATTTTTTTCTTTTGTTCATTGTTGTTGTCAAATATGAAATCGTTTGCCTGTCGGCCAAACAGATGGACAAATTGTTGAGAATATCGTCATTTGAGCCGCTTTTACAGTTGAACGACTTTTGGCCTGGCCTTGTGTTGCCTTGCATTGTTGCTGCCTCGGATGAACTGACACAGCTGCAAGAATGTATTCAATTGGCTGACTGCTGTCCAGGATCTGATCCAGGCACAGACAGATTTTCATGCATATTTCATGTTGCGTTTAAATACAGTCGAAATGGCTCCATGCTTAACAAAATCCTTTGCGATAATAAAAATTTAAGTGCCACGTCGCAATCGCAATCAGGTTTATGGACATACGCTCTTTATTAATATTTTTACGTTTGTCAATTTATGGTAATTTTTTATGTTCTAACATTAAAAACAACAAAGGCCACACACACTCCAGTTGCAGGCAGGTAAATTGTTTAGTCTCCTTCTCCCATAATTCTGTATCATTCCTCGTCTCGACTCGTCTCGTTTTATCCGCTCAATTCTGTTCCGCTTTTGACCCCCAACTAAGCAACTTGTCTGTCCGTTCAGTTCCGTGGTGACTTTTGTCCAGCAGCTGTTTTGGCCACTTGGAGTTGCCTCTGACTTTTTGGAGCTGAATGGAGCGACTTTTGTTGAGTCTGCGCACTCGTTAAACTTTAACGCCGACGAGTGGAAAGCTACTAGCGAGTGCCAAGAGTCTCGCTTTTTTTTAAGTTTTGAAATATTTGGAACATATTTGCAGTTCTTTTTAAAAATAATGACATTGTTGTGAATTATCCACCATTCTGTCTTATCAAGTTTGAATATATCAATGTGAATTTTATCATTTATGGAACGTTATGGTCTTAAAGAAGAAAATATTCCAATAATATTATTCTAGGCAATTGGTTACAGCACAGTTTCCAATTGATTTGGATTTATTTTTGTTTACACGTTCTTTTTTTTTTATACTCGTATTGCTGAGGGTTTTTTTACGATATATTGATAAAAATTTAATCTTAATTTTGGAATTGGAATTGGAATTGGAAATTTGAAAGATAGGTTAAGATATTGAGCACAATTTTAAAATAAAATCAATTTCTATAAAATATTATATAATTTCAATATTGACTTGTTAATGGCGAGTCTATCGGCAATTTAAACTTTAAATGATTAAGCAGAAATATTTTTCATATTTGAATTTGTATTTAAAATTTACACTAACCTTTTTTGTAGTTTATCAAGTTTCTTATGACAAGGTTGAACAATTTTGATACCACACTGAATAATGAAAAAAACATTTTCGGTTGCTTTGAGCGGTTTCTGTTACGGGGTCAAACAAAATGGCAACTTTTATAAATTACAGACGACAGCAATGACCTCAATATTAAATTACACAACATGACTTGAATTTACACACACACGCAGCCACAAAAACGACGAAAAAAGAGGACAATTGCAAGTGCCATAGATACGAGCGTAATTGCATTTTACTTTGTTGCATTTGGTCAGGCAAAAAGCTAGAAAGCCAAAGTCAACCAACTAGGCAAACACACACACGCTCAGTCATATAAATATATATATATATATATATATATATACACTGAAAAAAAAGACCAAGTTCTAAAATCAAGAACATTCATCTTAAATATTTTGTTCTTAAAATAAGATTATTTTAAGACCAAATTACTAAAACTAAGATTAATAATCTAAAAAATCTTAAAATCTTAATATAAGAATAAAAATCTTAAATTGTTAGGAAAGTATAAATAGGTACTATTTCGTATCAAGCGAACGATGGCACCGTGGCGCTCTGGTTAGAGAGGCCGCTTCAGTTGTGAAGCAGTAGGCGGCGGTTCGAATCCCCCTCGTAACAAATTAAAATAACATTTATAAAATTATTAAAACAGAATAAAATAAAAATAAATCAAAATTTAAAAATAAAAAAAATATAAATATAAAAAATAATTTTCATTTATTTTATTTTTTTATTTTAATTTTAAGAACATTTATTCTTAAAATAAGAACTTGGTCTTATTTAAAATGTTCTTAAAATCAAGATGTGTTCTCTTAATTCAAGAATTTGATGTTCTCGACGCATTTTTTAGACCAAAAATCTTAGTTCCGAGACCAAAATCTTGATTTTAGAACATTTTTTTTATCAGTGTATATATATATATATATATATATATATGTATATGTACATACATACAGACATACGTATGTTCATATGTACACTTTTTGCAGTTATTATTATTCTTATTATTATTATAGCTATGTTTTTTGTTGTTGTTAATTTGCAACTGTAAAGCGCACCAAAGCTTAGCGCTTCAGTGTGTGTGTATGAGTGTGTGCATGTGTGTAGAGAAAGGAGAGTGGCGGGGTGAGATCATAGGGCAGAGGGCAAAGTCAACACTGCGACTAGTTTTATCAGTCAAGTGGCACAAAGCGTGTGGCAGCCAACTACAGCTGCAACTGCAACAACAAACACGGTCGACACTCTGACAATGACAAAAAACTTAATGAAACATAAACAAGACAGTGGCGGAGGCGGAGACGGAGACGGAGGCTGAGGGCAGTAACCAAGCAAACAATAATAAAAACCGCACAAAATAAAATAGACAAGAACAGCAAAAACAACACGAGCAATAACAGCAAACAGCAAAAGCGAGAAAATTCTCATTTGTTGCGCAATTTAACATATGACCAAAATAAACAAGGGCGGGAGTTTTCTAGTAGCAGATACCCTTTTAAAGTCACTATGATATATGATCAACTGTGATCTCTGATCAAGTCAAGGAGCGCAGTGCAGAGAGACAAAAAGGGAGGGACGAATTTTAGCATTATGATTGAGAAAAGCATTAACATTAGTATTACTCTTTGCATTATGATAATCTTGTAAACAGCATAAACATATATTAAATAATATTATCGTTAGCCAAATCATTAGAATTCACATTGGCAATAGCATTAAAATTAGCATTAGGGTTACTTTTTACATTACGGTTAAAATTTGAAAAATTATTATTATTACCATCAGCTTTAACAAAAACATTAGCATTAGAATAAGCTTTACCAATTGGATTAATATTAGTATTTTCCCTTTTGATTTGCTCCAGCATTAGCATAAGTGTTAGTGTTGACGTAAGCATCAGAAATAGCATTAGCATTTATGTTGACATACAAAATATGAATATGAATATATATGTATATTAGCATTGGCTATCATTAGCAACAGCGATAACTTAAGCATTGCTCAAATGATTAGAATTGCTAAAATAAAGACTTCTTAAAATTCGCTAAGAGTACTTTAGCTCACATATAGTAAGTACACTGATAAAAAGAAATTTCTAAAATCAAGATTTTGGTCTCAGAACTAAGATTTTTGGTCTAAAAATGCGTCGAGAGAGCACATCTTGATTTTAAGAACATTTTAAATAAGACCAAGTTTTTATTTGAAGAATAAATGTTCTTAAAATTAAAATCAAAAAATTAAATAAATAAAAATTACTTTTTTATATATATAATTTTTTTTATTTTTAAATTTTGATTTACTTACATTTTATTCTGTTTGAGTAATTTTATAAATGTAATTTTAATTTGTTACGAGTGGAATTCGAGCCGATTCTTATATTAAGAACAAAATATTTAAGATGAATGTTCTTGATTTTAGAAGTTGGTCTTTTTTTTCAGTGTATGTACTTACACATATGTACAAAGCTACATATATAAAAAATGTAAATCATTTTCAAAACAAATCTTCTGATTGCTTCAAAGTCTTATATACAAATCAAGCAGAATATTTAAGAAAGATTCTCGTCAAGCGTCATGGTGGAATTTCCATAAAACATGCACTAGATAATCGCCTACATAAACAATAATAATCGCATGACAGCCAGGACAGACTGTGGCAGGCAGTCAGGATGATTCTTTGCAGTTTCCTTAGCTGAGCCGGAAACTTGCATCGCTTTCGGCGTGATGAATGGACCCAAGCGATGGAGTCCCCACTTCCCACGTCAACCGCAAAACCATCAGTCGGATAACCCCCATTGGGCAGGGGAGGATGGAAAGAAAAGAGTAGGGAGGCAGAGCGTCAATTTTTCATTCAGTATCCTCAACCATAAGAGTCAGTCTGTCTTGTTTGAATTTGGGAATATCTACCCCATCTCTCTCACTTATTGCCTCTTTCTCTGTCTCTTGTCGCTGACCATTGTCAGTGTCTCCTTTCAAAGCACTTGTCTTGACTCGGACTTCGACTCGGACTCGGACTTGGATTCGGTTTTGGTTCTAGTTTGTTGGATTGCTCCCTTTAAAGCATTGTTCACAATTCTCTTGTTAGTTTTTGGATTTATTTGGTATACTCTATTAAATTTAACTTCAAAAGGCATGACAGACTGTAGAAAAAAGCAGACTTGAGTTGTTACTAAGCTGGAATAATCTTATATATATGTATATGACCTACAATTCACTTTTCAGCTTCTCTAAAGCGAAACAACAATCGCTAAAAGTTAAATTATATTTATAATAGATAAACCAGGGTATTTCAGTTTCGTATCGCCTAGCTTTTTGTCTATTTTCTGTATTTTTGTTTCTTTTTGGTTTGTTTTATTGTTGCCTTTTGATAAATTGTGCGCCTTTCGTTCTGACACATGTCAGCGTTTGTCTGCCCATTGTGAAAATAATATAGAGGCTTTGTTTTATTTTACAGCTTTTGATTGTCTAGGATGAAGCCCAAAGGTTATCGCACTTTTTCAATTTCAGAGTCTAACAATTGTGTAGAAATTTGAAGACAGGTATGTTATAAGTGCATATAATCTACAGTTACATCACATGGGATTATCGACGTTAGATTTATAAATGGAATATGATAGGAATTAAAGAAATACAGCAAACATTCTACATAGGTAATATTTTGTACAATAGAAACTATTTTTAATAGGCTTATATTAGTTGTTTATATAGCATTTTTACTGTCAATTGAGGAGCAAATTGAGTATAAAGTGAATTTGAAACTTGCTTACTCTCACTTATTAGGGCCATAATCTATTCATATATTTAAATTTGAAGAGTGATTGAAGACCTCAAGAATTTATAAAAGTTTGTATTTTAATATTAATATATTTATAAGAGGCTTTATAACTATTTAAGAGAAAATTTCTCGTTAGCTGCATCGAAATTAGTTTTAAATTTGATCAAATTGAGCTGAGCTTTGAAAAAAGTTCTTAGAGAAAGAAGAAAAATGAGTTGACCAAAAAGAAATATTGTTAACAAAACTATCTCTCTCTCTACTAAAAGTGCTTAAAGATCTGATGATTCAGTTTGAAGATAGTCCACGATATCTGTCTATATATTATGTTATATATATGTACAAATATGTTACATATAAGAAGTGAGCTCTGTTGTCGTATACTGTCAGCTGTTTACTGTTGCTTCAGTGTGTTTCACTTGATTTGACAACTGTGGGTGCACTTTGCCAGTGTTGTCCACTTGGAAGGCACAGGCCAGGAGAAAGGACGGGGGAAAGGAGACGAGACATGTCGCATTTTGTGTCAGTGTCAGTTTATGCGCCTGACAGCGTCAACAATTTTATTTACTTAATTTGGCTTTAGTTTGTCATTTATTTACTTGTTTGCCTCAAACAGGCCTGTACTTTCATCTATCTATCTCGCTCGCTCGCACGCACTGGCAGTTCATTCAGAGCGTTATCTCCATCTCATGGACGGCTCGGCTTCTGTGTGTGTGTGTGTTTGTGTGTGTCTCCTAATGTCTGTTGTTGTCACTTTGATGCTTGACGTTGCCCCAGTTGTTGTTGCTTGTCTTTGTTTTACCCTAAAGTGAGGTTGCAACAAAAACAACACACTGTTTGTACGGTTGTGGAAATATTATTTTTATGGAAGTCATAGTTGCTAGTATTCTCTCAAACAATTTTTTCTTTTTAAAACTATTGTATCAAGAATATTTTATCTATAAAATAAAATATAAATAAGTAATATACAGCTGAACATCGAGATTAATATTAATTTTAAACAGAGTTTGAAAACAAGTGCGGGTTCGAGTCCCACTTTCCAAGAAAAAAATATTTAAGTAGATTTTTTTCAAAAAAACAAGAAAAATATTATAAATTTAAGAACCCATCTTATTTTTATTAATTTATTGTGTTGAATATTTAAGAACATTTATTCTTATACTTTATACATATTATTATATTTGTGGTTTTGATAAAATAAGAGGTTTTGCTATTTTTAAAAGAACTTAGTCCTTTTAAAACCAAGATATGTTTTCTAACTTTAAGAATTTTATGATCTTGATGCATTTTTTACACCAAACTTCTTAGATCTCAAACCAAAATCTTGATTTAGAACACTTTTTTTTTTATGTCAGTGTATGCATATAATTAATGTGTAATTCATAGAACACAGTTTCAAATGGAATTAGTGATTTCTAAGATTTGTTATTTAAAATAAAATATATTTTGAAATAACTAAGGGCATTGCAAATTCGACTTTTCCGTAAACGAAAATGTTTATTTCTGTTTTTTTTTTCTGGTTGGACTGTGACTACACTTTATTGTCATTGTTGTTACTGTTTGTTGTTGCCGTTGTTGTTGTTGTTGCTACTGTAACTGTTGTTATTGCTGTTGTGTTGTCGCTGGAACGTGCTTCTGCATTTTTTATGAAAATTTAGAGCCTGTTGTTGTTGTTGCTATTGTTACACTTTGCGCGCATTTTAATTAAATATTTATTGCAATCATTTTGGCCAAATGGAAAATGCGTTCAGGTAATAACAGCAAAATCACAACTGAAGCAAAAGAGATTGCAGATGGAATTGTGAGAAAGAGAGGGAGATAAAGAAGGGACTGCACTAACATTTGTCATTACACATTAATAGCGCATCATTAATCTTTTCGTGAGCTGTTGGCCAAATGGATGCTGCTACCAAGGGCCAAGTCCCGTTAATTAATGTATGCCATTTAGCCGGAAAATTGCAGGGGTGCACACACTCACACGCACACGCACACACACATACATGCATACACACATGTGTGTGACTCTGTATGCCCATCATAATGAGCGCCAATTTAGTGTGTCTCTGTGTGTGTGAGTGTGTATGTGTGTGTCGTTGTCGCTACCACAAACAAGCAAAGGCCAAAGCCACAGGCTTTCCCACCCCTGCCAACAATCGTCTGAACTTCCTCTCTCTCTCTCTCTCTTTGTTTCACTTTCTCGCTCTCTCAGTCAAGCAGGTATGCTTGATTAATGCTTTATAACAGGACATACGAACACACATACACACACGCACACAGGCAAACAAAACAAGGATGTCGCTGTCTGAATACTGAGCCCGCAGCTGTTGCCCCTGGTCACCCTGTCGCCCCTGTTCACCCTGTTGCCCTTGTCCCTCCTTTGTTGGACCCTTGCTATTTAACATTAATTTAGTGGAATGCTGCAAAGGACTACGAAAGCTTTTCAGCGTCGTCGTCGACACATGTTAATCCTGTCGTTCTCGCTGCCACAACCACTCATATTCACATTCACAATCAAAATCATTTAAACTCATTCCACTTAATTATTGTATAATCGGATTTTCGACTGCATTGATTTGAAACGCTTAAGCAGACAGCGCATTTTGTTCATTAAAATGTTAAAGATAATGTTAACAAAATACCTTTCTCTTTTTTTCAAATACAAAGATTGCCTTAATATCCAAAAATATAAAAACTGTTTATACCTATTAAGTTCAGCTTAAGTAAACTATTAAACCAAGTCACAGAATATCCACGATTTATCTCACTTATTTTTTATTTTGTGAAAACATTTTAGATAAATTGTAAAAATTATAATACAGATTTCATTTTTCATTTCATTTTAATAAACTCTTAGATAGACTTTTTCTGGAGTCTCCTTCATTAAACAAAAAAAATAAAAATTATTTATGCTTATGTATTCTGAAGACCATGAGGAAATATACTGTTTTTCTAAACTAACTAAATATTTGTGAGACTTGGCAGCAGATGTCATTGTTGGATATTTAAATTTAGGTCAAATTTAAAGTATTTTTTAAATTTTTTAGAGAAACATATTAATATTTTCGGTCCATCCCTATGTGCGATAGAAAAGCTCCAATCACCGCAACTCCGGCGCGGTGTCTGCGCTGTTGTCCGGCTCCTTGTTGTGAGCCCTGTGTCTCCTACTGCATCTTTGATTTGGAAAGTGCAGTTTTCGGTAAGGAATCTCATTATATCTTATAGCTGTATTTGTATTCTGCCCGTTTGACAGACACCCGTCACATTTATCAACGTGCCTGCCGCGAACTCTTGGCCAGCTATAACAAGTCTCTGCCGGATTCGGTGCTGATGCAATGTGGTCCAATGGAGACACCTGAGATGGCCGAGCTGATATGCCGCAAGTGTGAGTTGCCTGTTGTGTGGGAACAGTTTCTGGTGCAGTTGAATGAGCACACCTGTGAGCTGATTGCCAATCCTCCCTTGATGGAGGGCGTGGAGCGTCTGGTGAATCATTTGCATTGCAATTGCATTGGCCTGGCCTTGATTACGGCCAGCAAGAGATCCTTATTCTGCAAGAAGATTCGTGGCAATGAGGACTTCTTTAAGCTTTTCGATCATGTGCTGTGTGCCGATGAATACAATCAACCGAAGCCTCAACCCGACTGTTATTTGCTTGCCATGGATCTGTTCTGTGAGCGACCCCCGCCGGAGTGTTGTCTGGCCTTCGATGGCACAACGAAGGGTGTTCAGGCGGCCAGAGATGCTCACCTGCAGGTCATTATGTTGCCTGATCCCGATCTGCCCTGTTGTTGGTCCGAGTTGGCCACCCAACGTCTAGAGACGCTCAAGGACTTTGATCCTGAAGACTTTGGCATGCCATATCTAGAGCCCCTTTCCGAACCGTCGCCTCCGGAATCTCCGCGTAACAGTGTGAATGACAAGGCTATCGAATCGTCACAAGAGGAAGAGCTAAGGGGCAGCACCCAAGAGGAGGAGGCGCCACCAGCCGAGGAGCCAGCAGCTGAAGCAGAATAGATTTTATGCATCAATATTGAATGTTTTAACAACAATAAAAGTCAACAAATTTATAAACAATTAATAACTTAGTGTTATATATATAATTTTGAATCTTGTCTTAAGACAGCTTAAATGACCAAATGCGGATAGTAAACAAAATAAATTTCCAATGCTCAATTTTCCAGCTTAACCCAAACATTTCCCCTGGAAAACTTGCCGACAGTTTTTCATTTCCTGCAGATTGACCAAATTGTCATTATAAGCAGGACAAGTCAAAGCATAAATCTAACTCTAGTGCTGTCTGTCTCGCCAGCAAATGCCAATTGTTGGCAATTGTATTATTCAGCATATTACGCATACGCCGTGTGCACGGATGTCACTCGTATGCTGCAGACGTCGGCGTCAACTTGCCACAACTTTTGCCAACTTATAATTACTTAATGTTTCATCTAGACTGCAATTCCCTCCTCTCTTACTTCAACCTTACTCTTGGCTGACTCGTTTACCCCTTAGGAGCTTTAGCTTTAATCTCTGTCTATGCCCTGTCCTCATAAAAGTAAAGTGAATAAACCTTTTAACTCTTTAGCCTTGCAGTAACTTTACTTTTATTATATAATTTTTTTTCCTACTTTGCCCCACACTTCCGTTCTGCCTAATGAGCAAACGCCACAGGAAAAAATAATAACTGAAATGGAAAGAAATGGGAAGAAAATTAAGTAAGCAAAATTAATCGTACACCTCAAAGTTTTCTGTACGTGTACATTTTTTTTCTCAACTTAATTAAAGTAGTCAATGGCTAAGGAGTTATAAAATGTTTGCAAAATTCGAATGAGGCTTAGCTTCGATAATATTTTTATCTTCTTAATTGAAATGTACATTTTAATAATTTAAAACAAACTTTCTTTTAGAGCATGAATATTATTTTCAGAGTGATTTTCTCATTTGCCATGTTTAGTTTGAAGATTTAAATTTCAATGACTTTCTTACTTGTTGTTTTGAAAAAAAATTTTAACAGTTGAACAGAACATTTTTTTCAATTCAGTAAAATAAATCTTGAAAATGTTTTAGTCGAGATTAGCGCAAGGACCAAAGATGCCAGATGCTAATGCAAAATGTTTCCAGAAAGTGACGCATGTCATCTTCGACAATGATGGAACGCTAATGGGTAAGCAAGTCGAATTGCACTAGAACTGATATATCTAGTTATATATGTCTGCAAAGGTTGGCGATTTATTTGAACTACACTAGAACCATTCTTTCAATGTTCAATCTGTGACATATAAGTAAATGCATATCTCTTAGATTCCGAAAAGATCTATGCAAAGACGGTACAGAATCTGCTCTCGCCTTTTGACCAAACCTTCACCGATGAACTTAAAATGCGCGGCATGGGAAGGCCATCCCAATATATGGTGGATCTATTGATCGATTCTTACGACCTGCCCGTGGAGCGAAGTGATTTATTACATCAATATGAAACGGAGGCCAATCAATTGCTGGAGAACGTGCCATTGATGCCAGGTGTAGATGATCTGCTGCGACATCTCTATGATCAGCATATACCCATGGCCATAGCCACCTCCTCGCATCGGGATTCGTTTCGTATCAAAGCTCGTCCTCATTGTGATTTGATGTCCGTTTTTCATCACGTTGTCTGCGGAAGTGATCAGGAACTGAAAAGGGGAAAACCAGCTCCGGATATCTTTCTGTTAGCCGCATCTCGTTTTAAGCCCCAGCCTCCGCCCCACTGTTGTCTGGTCTTCGAGGACTCGCCCGCTGGTCTTCGAGCAGGCTTAGCTGCGGGTATGCAGGTTGTTATGATACCCGATCCACTTGTCCCCGAAGAGGCCAGAAAGGGAGCCACACTTGTTTTACGATCTATGGAGGAATTCCAGCCGGAGCTTTTTGGTCTACCCTATATCGACTATAGCCCTAAATTTTCCTTTGGTTAGTCAACTAAATTTATCAAAATTATCTGTGTATTTCAATAAATTTTTAAATAAAAAATAATATCAGCAATTAGCATGAAATAATAAGGAAAATAAATAGTGGGTATACTGGTAGCATATGAGCAATAGATGGAGCTTTATGTTTACTTTTAATAGCCTGAGTCCATTGAAAATGTGCAAAAAAGGGTATAATGTGTTTGGCAGAATGTATGTAACAGGCAGGATCAGGATCAACAGCCGAGTCGAATGAGCCATGTCCGTCTCTCCGTCTGTCTGTCCGTCTGTCTGTCCGTCTGTTTGAACGCGTCGACCTCTGAAACCATACGAGCTTGAGACTTCAAACTTGGTATGTAGATTCCTAGATACCATAGGCAGATCAAGTTTGTTTTTATTTTTGGATCAGTCCACATTGAAAATGAAGTTTTAGTATGGAAAAGCTTTTTATTTGTTGAGATATCAGATGCAAAATTAAAGAACATGCATCTGGGTTGGTATTATTCATCCTGACCAAATTTGGCTAAAATCGGTCCACTATATCATATAGCTGCCATAGGAACGTTACATTAAAAATGAAGTTTTAGTATGGAATAGTTTTTTATTTGTTGAGATATCAGAACCAAACTGATAGAATATGCATTTGCGCTGGTTATATACATCCTAACCATGTTTGGTTAAAATCGGTCCACTATGTCATATAGCCGCAATATAGACTCTCAATCAAAAATTAAGTCTCAGTATAAAATTTTAATTAGTTTTTTGAGATATCTTAATTAAACTCATATAATATGCATTTATCTTGGTTTTGTCCATCCTGTTCTTTGAGATATCTTAACCAAACTGTTAGAATGTGTCTTAACGTTGGTTTTGTACATTCTAACCAAATTTGGTTTAATTCGGCTCCATATATCATATAGCTGCCATAGGAACAATCGGTCGAAAATCAACTTTCAGTACAAAATTCCTGGCCACAGGGTATCCTACTGTCTAGTGTGCTCGACTGTGTAGAAATTTCAGTCGACAGTCATAGAAATTTCAGAAAAGACAGTGAGCATGTTATGATTTTCTCTTCTTTACTCCTAATCAGATATCTATTAATAAGCATTTTATCATACATAAAAATTCATAAATTTTTTAATTTTTCTTTAAATTATATAATAAATTTTTTACTTTTGATTTTAAATGATAATTTTAATTTGCTAAAATTTTGTGAACTAACCAAATGTAAATTTAGCACAGTTGTCATAGGGAGGCAGACCAAAAATTTCCGGCTTAAATTCTTCCATGGAGCGCAAGACGAGTGTGGCATCCTTGGTCTTCTCTTCAGGCACACGTGGATCGGGTATCATGACCACTTGCATACCCGCAGCTAAACCAGCCTGCAATCCAATGGGCGAGTCCTCAAAGACCAGACAACAATGTGCAGGTGGCTTTGGCTTAAAACGGGATGCAGCTAGCAGGAAAATATCCGGAGAGGGTTTGCCGTGTATGAGTTCCGGATCATCGCCGCAGACAATGTGATGGAAGGCTGGTAACAAGTTGCAGTGTGCTCCCGCCTTATGACAAAACACTTTGCGACTTCCCGATGTGGCAATGGCCACGGGAATCCGATGATGATACAGATGGAGCAACAGATCCTTAGCACCTGGCAATAGGGACACATTTCCCATAAGTCGATGCACCTCGGCATTAAACATTTCTTCAAATTTCTGCTCATCAACGGGCAATTTGAGTTCCCTAACCAACAGTCTTGCCGATAAATATCCAGGTAATCCCATGCATCGCATTTTCAGCTCAAACGTGTACTTTTCTCCAAAAGGTCGAAGGATATTTCCTACTGCTTGCTCGTACTGCTTTTCCGTATCTAAAAAATGTCGAAGGTCGTAAGACGCGCTATATATAGATTTTATAACTCCTTACCCATCAGTGTGCCATCATTGTCAAAGATACAGTGTGTAATTTTGTGCAACTCTTTGGTTGATGTCATTTTTGGTTAGTTCTTCTGCCTAGAACATGCGTCAGGAGTTAAAAATATTTGTAAACATTATTTTCAGTTTAATTGTCAAGATTTGACTTTTCAATATATAATCTATCTAGATTTTTTTTTATTTTTTTTTTTGAAATCATAATAAATTAATTTAATGTCTAGATTGTAGCGCCAAACATATTATCTATCTATTACAAAGTTGCCTTCCATAATTCTCGAATTTTAATTTCGAACCCTCTGTTTGTTTTCTCAGGAACTTTTAATTTTTAATTATAATTTAATATTCAACTCGTTTTCTTATGGATAGTTGGTATATATATTATCATACCGCAATTAAGAACACGATTCTTAAGTTTTGGGAATTAGCTGTCTGTTGAGAGATCACGTTAATTTGATTATGCCTGACGGGGGGAAATGTTGAAAAGAAAATACTTCACATGCATTTTAATTAAACTATTTTCGACTTTAGCGACGTGCAATTTAAAATACTTTCGAAAACTTCCTTTTGCCAGGCTGTTGCAATGCTGTGGGGTTGCCCCGCGGGGCATGTGGCATGAGGCATGAGGCACGAGGCACAGGCACAACTGCTTCGACTGAGACTGAGACCAGTGAAAGGTGCTTGCTGCAGCTGTCAATTTAGTGGCGTCTCCAAGAAAAGCTGACGTTTTTCTTCCTTTGCTTAGCCAAATGCCACGTTTTTCAGTGCAAGTTGTGTTCGGATATTCCCGAATGGAGTTGGGGGCTCAGTTTGGTTGCCATCTACAGCTTGCAACTTGCAACTTGCTGCATTTTATTACAAAGTTGCGTAATTGATTAAGCAGTTCGCAACCGTGCCACAAACCGTGCCACAAACCGGTTGGGGCAGTGACAAACTTCATCATAGACGCGGTACGTGCTATATGTTGACAGTTAATTTTAAATGTGGATTTGACATTCCTAAGCACACGTTAAATACTTCATGGAGAAAACGAATATTAGTTAGATTGGATCAACACTAAAGTGCTGTGAAGTTCTCTATATAAATCTGAATTTATTCTGCAAGCTTTTATAAAAAATGTCAACTACCAGATCTTTTGTAAGTTACTCGAGCTTATTATAAAAATATGATTGTATTTTATTTTTTTTCACTCACAGAAAGTAATATTATAATAAAATCTGTAAACCTTTGCCTAATATATGCACAGAAAAATTAATAGTTTTTCATCAAAATTTTAGGTTAACTATTTTCAAAATCAAAGCTTAGATCAGAACTTTAACTTTATGGTAAGTGTTTAATGATGTTTTAACTTATTAGTACAGTTGCATGCCAACCCAGATTTTCGGGTTGAGCAGCTAAAATTTGTAGTAAAACAATTGCGTTTTCAAGTTAAATTTTTTTTTTTGAAAACTCTATCCGTTTTTGGACATTTTCTATTTCGACATAAAACACGATCCAAAGTGATGATTTACAACACTACAGTTAACCAAACTACGAGCAAAGTCAAGTGTTATACTGAACTTTTCTGAATATCAAAAGATACACACGACGAAAAAACACCTTAAACTTAAAACATATTAAATGATTTTTTCTACAGTTTCTTTTTTGGGTAAAAAAAAAAATAAAAATACAAGAAATTGTTTTTATGTTATATATAAATAAGTATCTTTAACTCCAACAAACCCAATTAACTTAACTTTAATACGTGTCAGTTAAATAAGTAATAGAACATAATTGGTTTTTAAAGGTTATTCACGAATTTTTTGCATGTTATAAAGTGCTAACCACAAAATAATTGGCACATTCGATTTTTAGCAACAAATTGCGTAAAGTGAGTTGAAAAATCGTCGTTTAAAACAAAAGTAGAAAAGAAAAAAATGAACAACTGCAAATACTGGTCAATAAAATGGCATTAATTAATCGGAAAAGCTGCGTCAGCTGTTGCCAACAAAGTTGGGGGAGACATAGTCATTTTTGGCCATTTGAATGCAGCGACGAATTGTGCGCCTAAATTATGCACAGCCAACCATTTTGGGCCAAGCATTTATGGCCACATTTTTTGGCCACAAACCGCCAAAGGGGAAGGTGCGGTGCAGAAATAGAGGGGTGTAACGGGCGACTGGCCAGCAACAATATGTTGTAAACGTTTAATTTGAACGCGTCTCTAATCGCTGTCCTGGCAACGTGCAACGTGTGGCAACAACAACCTCCACCCCCCATCTCCTGCTCCTTGACAACCCAACCTGGTCGCTTGTAATTGCGTTCATTGAATTGTTAACTGGACTCGTTGTCTACCGCCAGCCGCTGGCCGCAACCGCAACTTGCAACAGAGCAGCAGGCGCAGCAAAGGAAAACGGCAGCGGGAAACGGCAGCGGTAAAACGGCTAAAAGCCGTTGTTATCCTTGTGGTTTGTTGTGGCTCTCTCTCTGTCTGTCCGCCTGGTGTCCGATCTGTCTATCTCTCTGTGCCCCTTGAGTTGATTTGGTTTGGTTTTGTTGGGACCACGACGCATTTGGGATTTGGCCTCCGTCGCCGCCGTCCTGCCTCAAAATCCCGGTCAATGCACATCAAACTTTTGGCTCAGTGCTCTTGGCATTTATTGGTATTGTTCCAATGTTCCAATTAAAGTTCGACTAGCCCCATAAAATATGCAAACACGTAAAAGTTCCTCATTCGATTTCTGGCTGCCACAGAACATTAATGCTTAACGGTCAATGAGTTTCACTGCAGCATCCGAAGTCAGACAAGTTGGCCAAGTCATTCGGTGAACAGTGCCAATAAAAGGTAATAAAACTAGATACCAGACGTTCCATCGGCCAAATAATCCAATATTGCATGGTTTAAATATAAGGAAATTGCAGTGATTTTAGAGAGGAAGACGACATCTTCCTTTTCAGATGGTAAGGATATAATTGCACTTTAATTGTTCTTCCTAAAAGTATTGGTATAGTAAGATAGCGGAGCAGTCAATTTTTAGAAAGAATAAACTTTCATATCTTAAAAATAGAGAAGTTAATTTTCTTGAAAATATACTGTTCAGAAAGACAAATGTTTCTTCCAGTTATCTTTTTTTGAGAATAATTTTAATTTAGAGAAGTTTTGTTTTGTTTTCCTTAAAGAGAAAATTATTTATTTCCTACTGGAAACATATTTTTGACCTGACCAGAAGAAATAAATCGATGATATAAATCGGTTCCTTTTCCATATCTGAAGAGAAGTATACTAATTTATCTTCTCTTGGTGAAAATATTCGGGGATAGCTTGTTTATCCAATTTAGAAGAGAAGTTGTTTCCTATTAGCTCCTTGATAGAAGTCGCTTTCCTATTTATCTTATAGATGTGATTAACTTTGCTTTTCTTTTTAGAAGTGAAGTAGCTTCCATATATTTTCTGGGTAAAAAGTTATTTCCCCATCTGTCCTTAACTGAATTATAGTGAAGACAATTCTTGACTGTAGAAGTAAGCTATTTTCTCAGATTCTTTCCAAAGACTTATTTAACATACAGATTTAACTTTCTTCTCGTATCTCCACTTATTCTTTTCCATAAAATGAAATTCTTGCATATATCTTTTTGATAGTACTACTCCATAGGAATAAAATTACTTGCCATTCTCTTGCTCACTTTCTTTAATCGTAGTACTGCCTTTACATTGTCCTTAGATATATTTATGAACTCAAAGTGAATGCCAAAAATAAACTCCGTCTTGGCCTTCGGCAACTCACACATGACCAGGTCTGAGTGTGTGTTTTTTGCACTCAATAAATATTGTCTGACCGCAAACTATCTATCGCTCATCGAGGTCTCAAATGTCAGACGGACAGTCAGCCGTCCATGTCGAGGCATCACGCTCTGAGAATTCGTACTGTCGACTCGTTGGGAGTGGATCCAGAGGCGCAATTGAGCGATTTCCCAACGGTAGCAACTCCAGCTATAGCTTCTGGCCAAAAAACACAACGGGGGAGCCAAAAAAAGAAGTTCAAGAAGCCGCAACAAAGTACAAAAAGCATGGTACAAAGTCCAATTTGTTTGTAATGGCATTTACTTTGTTTACAAAATACATTTTGTATGCATAGCGAGTAGTTGAGTCCCTTCAAACTTGCACTGGGTCGCAGCCCAGTTTGAGTTCCAGTCCGAGGAGGAGTTGGAGCTGGAGTTTACGTCGGAGACTAGACCGGGTCTCGGACTGAGTCTGGGAATTTCTCTGGGCTGTGTATCGTTGGCAAGTCATGCACTGTCGCGGTAAGGCGACTACAAGCTCAAAAATAAAATAAAATAGATGGATGCATATATAGAAATTCTAAAATCGCTGTACCATAAAATTTCCCCATTGGGCGTTTCGGGTTTTTGTTATGCCACTCTAGGCGAGGACGATTCTCTTGCCTTTTCGCTGTTTAATTTTGCAATTGTCCATTTCGATAGAGCACAAGACAGCGAAAAGGAGCGAACAATAGAGCGAGACAGAGACTAAGATAGTTGGAGTGGGAGTTATCTATGCCGGTCAGAACTATTGCGGTTTCTGATTTATGTTTGTTTATGTTGTTCAACATTTGTTTTATTTACCGCAAAAAAACAATAAAAACGAAAAACATACAAGGCTGCACTCTAAAGTCGAGTATGATTGACAAGAAAATACCCTGTGACCAGACTTAGACCTCTGTGCATTTTTAAACTAATTAGAACTAGTTTTTTTTTTAAAATAATTTCGTGTTGAAAATAGTAGAATGAATAAAATTCATGTTAGAACACGATATGGTATAATTTGAAACATTGTCACAGAGCTATAATACCCCTTAATATCCATCTAAAATGGAAACAGGGTATAAGAAAGGCAAGTTAAGCAAGACAAACTCGTAAGCAGCTTACAGACAATAGCTGAAAGTGCTACCTGAGTAAAAAATATTACTTCCGTTCAGTTACAGCCTGCAACTTTGTCCATGTCTTTAACATTTTCCGAGTGTCACTTGGTCAGCTCTCAGACATTTCTAAATATATAAATCATATTTTGAACTACGAGTATACCTTCGATTACTGTAATGAATTTATGTTTCCACTGTAGTCAAATAGCCAAATAATCTAAACAATATCAATTTCTTAAATGCATATATATTGTCGTTTATTTTTAATGCATCGATTTGGTCACAGCCCAACTAAATTTTAAAACATTTTT